>NC_052634.1:24052418-24252418 GCF_016161935.1 Mauremys reevesii | reverse complement strand
TATTTCTGTAAGAGGGATTTGGCATTGCAGACGTTCAGTGTCATCAAGAATGATGGAGGCAAGTTTACATCTGTCTGTCTCAAAGAGATGCTGGTACCTTTTGTAGAAACCTTTTTTGACCGCTCTCTTTTCCATCCATTTCTTTTTCTTTTCATTCTTTTTGCTCGCAGTTTTATTGTTCTCTCTTTTTCTTGGCTTAGGAGTTTCCATCAGGAAGGTGGAGAGGATATCAAGAGAGGTGGACTCGACAAGCGATCTTATATTGGTGTCTCCAGCCATCCATGCGTTTATGATTTCAGAATCAAATTTTATCTGGCCCTGGTTGACTATATTTTGCTTTATTCTGTATATGTATGCGTCTTTCAGTCCAGTGGTGGTAGTAGGGGTGCCAGTTTTTACTTCCAAATGGCATGTGCTTAATACAGGTAATGGGTCCGTTGTTGTCACCGTAGCTTTTTTATTGAGGCCCAGCAGTCTACGCTTTTCACTTATTTGTTTAGCCGTTTTTGTTTGGATGTGATCCGAGATCAGGATATTTATGTTCCTTTTGCCCCAGAACATGTTATTGAAGGCAGCGAGTAGCTGTTCTTCTTCAGCAGTCCAGCAGCTGTTGTGTTTGCCACGTTGGGAGGTTGTTTTGGGCTGACTGGCTTCGATACGTTCTTGGTTCCGTACCGCTGGATGGGCTATTCTCTTATGTTGGCAGAGCCCACTTTTAGTGTTGAATTGCTTGTTACATGTTTTGCAAGCCCAGTCACCCGATCGTTCTTCATTTATTTTCCCTTTGCATTTTGGAATATGGCACAGGATGCTGTGTGCATTGGTATCAGTTTTGTTGCACATGGAGCATTGGAATTCGACCACTTTTCCACCATGATTTCGCTTAAGGTGGACACTTAGAGCCATTGGCTTGCCAATGTGATCGCCACAAAAGGGACACGCTGGGTTGTTATTAGGTAGTTGGATTAGGGTCTTGTCTTGTGTTCTATTAATTGTTTCCACTGTCTCCTCAATAGTGGTAATTATGTGGCTCTCGCTTGTTTCTGTACTGGGTTTTTCAGTGTCCAAATCCTCTTCTTCAGATGTGATTAAAGAGAGGTCTGGATTTGGCAGGCAGGTTGGTTTGACAAACTCTTTAAAAGCATTGCTTATGATTTCTGTTGTACGGATTGGGCCGATCCACTGCTTCTTTCAAGTGACTGTTCGCCATTTAGATTGGTTTCGTAAGATCCGGGTTTGGAGTGGACCTCCTTTGTCTGTGAGGCATGCTGGACATTGTCTGCCTCACATTCAGTGTTGACAATGTTGACAGGGCTCTCAGTTTGTGTGGCCACTGTAGAAACAGTGGCTCGATATCGGGCCCAGGGCTCATTGGGTCGGAAGATGCACCTGCCCCAAGGTACAGTCTTCTTGCTTCGGTCAGTCGAGTTAGCCTCGACTTGGGCTATTTCGGCACTATCTAGTGCCGCCATCATCTTGTGGTTTTCCACTGTTTAATACTATTGCCTGGCCGGTGTACCAGGACAATAGGGTAGGGATATTGATAGCAGCTGAGCCTCAGTTGGTCAACTCATCACCCAAAGAGTCGTCCAGCGGGACCACGGGAGGTTGAGGTCTCAGTACTGCTGCCCAGTAACTAGACTCTTGACACAGCCGAAGAGAGTCATAGTCACTCCCGCCGTTTACCCGCGCTTCATTGAATTTCTTCACTTTGACATTCAGAGCACTGGGCAGAAATCACATCGCCAGCACCCACCGCTGGCCTTCGCGATGCTTTGTTTTAATTAAACAGTCGGATTCCCTGGTCCGCACCAGTTCTAAGTCAGCTGCTAGGCGCCGGCCGAGGCGAACGCCGCCCCCCGCGGATGGGGAGAGGCGAGCGACACCCGCCGCAGCTGGGGCGATCCACAGGAAGGGCCCGGCTCGCCCAGAGTCGCCGCCGCCCGGGAGAGGCGGCGCCGCCCAGCGGCTCGCGCCCAGCCCCGCTCGCACTCCCAGCCCGACCGACCCAGCCCTTAGAGCCAATCCTTTGTCTCATGTCTCGCTGGGAACTTGACTTCTTGTGCCCAGAGCGTCTTGGCCCCCTCAGCAGATGACCTGAGAAACACAGTGTCCGGCTTTTCCAAAGAAGAGCTTAGACCCCCTCATCATGTGGCCTAAAGGATAAGGCATCTCCCTGTGGAGATTCACCACAGGAACAAGCTACCAAGGAAAGTGGTGGATTCTCCATCTCTCGATGTCATTTCATGAAGACTAGATGCCTTTCTGGAATGTGTTTGCTCCAAAAGTAGCTCTTGTGTCATACAGGAGGCCTGTGATATGCAGGGGGGTCAGATTAGATGCTCTAATGGTCTCTTCTGGTCATAAAGTCGACTAATTTCTGAAAAACTGACTGTAGCACTGGGAGCAGCGTCTGATGTTTTCCTGTCTAGCCGGCTTGCTGCGTAGAACGAACGCTCCTTGAGTGGGGTGATCCCCAGGGAGTAGCTCAAACCTCCCAAGTGCCTGGGCAGGGGCAGGACATTAGCCCAGCAAGGGAGGGGTGTGGCAGTGACATCACAAAGGCCTTTTGCAGGACCTCAGACTATTGGTCAAAGGTGGTGGGGAGGTGGTGACCTCACAGAGAGATGCTGACATCAGCCAGGCAGGACAGGAGCGAGGGGCCAGGGAAACCTCACAGACCCCTGTGGCTTTGCTTCAGCAAGTCTCCTTCTCCAGGTCTCTCTTTGAGGACTGAGAGAGTATTCGGGTTCAGGTACCTGAGCGGCAGGAGGAACCTCTTTCGAGTTTTCTCCTTCCCTTTTCCTGATTTTACTAGAAAACAGCCGTCCCTGTTTAGAAGGTAAGAGCCTCCTCGAGGTTTGAAACCTGTTCAGTCTGATCCATCTGGTGACAGTTGAATTCTAGGCATGGAAAACACGAGCTTAAGGAGGCAGAATTTTATTCCGTACCTGGGATTTTGTCCCTTAAAATCACTGGGGACATTAGGGTTTGTTCTTTTTGTTTCACCTTTTCCTCCATCCATACCTCCCTCCTTTCTCTTCGTCTCTTGCTTCTTTTGTCCTTTCTCCTGTTCCCCTCCCAAAACCAGGAACAGTGTCGGGGTGTGTTTGGGGCGGGGGCAGAAGAGGGGATGGGCGGCACTGGGGAGGGGAGCTTGGGGTGTTGGGAGAGGGGCAGAGAGGGGATGGGCGGCACTGGGGAGGGGAGCTTGGGGGTGTTGGGGCGGGGCAGAAGAGGGGATGGGCGGCATCGGGAGGGGAGCCTGGGGGTTGGGCACGGGGTCAGAGAGGGGATGGGCGGCACTGGGGATTGGGAGCTCGGGGTGTTTGGGGAGGGTAGAGACGGGATGGCGGCACTGGGGAGGAGGGAGCCTGGGGGTGTTGGGGCAGGGGCAGAAGAGGGGATGGGCGGCATCGGGGAGCTCGGGGTGTTTGGGGGCGGGGCAGAGGGGATGGGCGACACTGGGGAGGGGAGCTTGGGGGTTGGGGCGGGGCAGAGAGGGGATGGGCGGCACTGGGGAGGGGGAGCCTGGGGGATGATGGGGCGGGGGCAGAAGAGGGGATGGGCGGCACTGGGGAGGGGAGCCTGGGGGTGTTTGGGGACGGGGCAGAGAGGGGAAAGGGAGGTCGGGGGTGTTGGGGGGGGCAGAGAGGGTGATGGGCGGCACTGGGGAGGGGAGCTCAGGGGTGTTTGGGGGAAGAAGAGGGGATGGGCGGCACTGGGAGGGGGAGCTCGGGGGTGTTTGGGGTGGGGCAGAAGAGGGGATGGGTGGCACTGGGGAGCCTGGGGTGTTGGGATGGGCGGCACTGGAGGAGGGGGAGCTCGGGGTGTTTGGGGTGGAGGCAGAAGAGGGGATGGGCGGCACTGGGAGGGGGAGCTGGGGGTCTTAGGGGCGGGGCAGAGAGGGAAATGGGCGGCACTGGGGAGGGGGAGCTCTGGGGTGTTTGGGGTGGGGCAGAGACGGGATGGCGGCACTGGGGAGGGGAGGTCAGGGGTGTTTGAGTGCGGGAGCAGAAGAGGGGATGGGCGGCATCGAGGAGCCTGGGGTGTTGGGGCGGGGCAGAGAGGGGATGGGCGGCACTGGGGAGGGGGAGATCGGGGTGTTGGGGACGGGAGCAGAGGAGGAGGGGCGGCACTGGGGAGGGGGAGCTCGGGGGTGTTTGGGGCGGGGGCAGAGGGGGCCGCACTGGGGAGGGGGAGCTCGGGGGTGTTGGGCGGGGTCAGAGAGGGGAGGGGCGGCACTGGGGAGGGGAGCTCGGGGGATGGGCGGCACTGGGGAGGGGGAGCTCAGGGGTGTTTGGGGGAAGAAGAGGGGATGGCGGCACTGGGGAGGGGGAGCCTGGGGGTGTTTGGGGATGGGGGCAGAAGAGGGGATGGGCGGCACTGGGGAGGGGAGCTTGGGGTGTTAGGGGACGGGGCAGAGACGGGATGGGCGGCACTGGGGAGGGGAGCTCGGGGGTGTTTGGGGCGGGGTCAGAGAGGGTGATGGGCGGCACTGGGGAGGGAGAGCTCAGGGGGCTTGGGGCGGGGCAGAGAGTGGGATGGGCGGCACTGGGGAGGGGAGCCTGGGGGTGTTTGGGGCGGGCACAGAGGGGATGGGTGGCACCGGGAGGGGCGCTGAGGGGTGTTGGGGCGGGGCAGAGAGGGGAGGCGGCACTGGGGGTGGGGAGCCTGGGGGTTGGGGCGGGGCAGAGAGGGAGGAGGCGGCACCGGGAGGGGAGCTCGGGGGTTGGGGGCAGGGCAGAGAGGGGATGGGCGGCACTGGGGAGGGGAGCTCGGGGCGTGTTGGGGCGGGGGCAGAGAGGGGATGGGCGGCACTGGGGAGGGAGAGCTCAGGTGGGGGTTGGGGCGGGGCAGAGAGGGGATGGGCGGCACTGGGGAGGGGAGCCTGGGGGATTGGGGGCGGGGCAGAGAGGGGATGGGCGGCACTGGGGAGGGGGAGCTCGGGGGTGTTGGGGCGGGGCAGAGAGTGGGGATGGGCGGCACTGGGGAGGGGAGCTCGGGGGTGTTTGGGGCGGGGACAGAGGGGCCGCACTGGGGAGGGGAGCTGGGGCGTGTTGGGGCGGGGCAGAGAGGGGATGGGCGGCACTGGGGAGGGAGAGCTCAGGTGGGGGTTGGGGGCGGGGCAGAGAGGGGATGGGCGGCACTGGGGAGGGGAGCTCGGGGGGGTTGGGGGCAAGGCAGAGAGGGGGATGGGCGGCACTGGGGGAGGGGGAGCTCGGGGGGGGTGTTGGGGCGGGGCAGAGAGTGGGGGATGGGCGGCACTGGGGGAGGGGGAGCTCGGGGGGTGTTTGGGGCGGGGACAGAGGGGGCCGCACTGGGGAGGGGGAGCCTGGGGTTGGGGGCGGGGCAGAGGGGATGGGCGGCACTGGGGGAGAGGAGCTCTGGTGGGTGTTTGGGGACGGGGCAGAGAGGGGAAAGGGAGGTCGGGGGTGTTGGGGCGGGGGCAGAGAGGGGATGGGCGGCACTGGGGAGGGGGAGCTCGGGGATGATGGGGCGGGGGCAGAAGAGGGGATGGGCGGCACTGGGGAGGGGAGCTGGTGGGTGTTTGGGGACGGGGCAGAGAGGGGAAAGGGAGGTCGGGGGTGTTGGGGCGGGGCAGAGAGGGGATGGGCGGCACTGGGGAGGAGCTCAGGGGTGTTTGGGGGAAGAAGAGGGGATGGGCGGCACTGGGGAGGGGAGCTCTGGGGTGTTTGGGGGTGGGGGCAGAAGAGGGGATGGGCGGCACTGGGGAGGGGAGCTTGGGGGTGTTAGGGGACGGGGCAGAGACGGGATGGGCGTCACTGGGGAGGGGAGCCTGGGGGTGTTTGGGGCGGGGTCAGAGAGGGTGATGGGCGGCACTGGGGAGGGAGAGCTGGGGGTTGGGAGCGGGGCAGAGAGGGGATGGGCGGCACTGGGGAGGGGGAGCTCAGGGGTGTTGGGCGGGGCAGAGAGTCGGGATGGGCGGCACTGGGGAGGGGGAGCCTGGGGGTGTTGGGGGCGGGGCAGAGAGGGGAGGGCCGCACTGGGGAGGGGAGCTCAGGGGGTGTTTGGGGCAGGGGCAGAGAGGGGAGGGCGGCACTGGGGAGGGGAGCTGGGGGGTTGGGGCGGGGAAGAGAGGGAGATGGGCGGCAGTGGGGTGGGGGCGCGGGGGCAGGGGCGGGGGCAGAGAGGGGAGGGCGGCAGTGGGGAGGGGAGCTGGGGGTTGGGGGCGGGGCAGAGAGGGGAGGGGCGGCAGTGGGGAGGGGTGCTCGGGGGTTGGGCTGCTCAGGAGCCGCCTCGCGAACGCTTCAAGGCCACGTGACGCCCTCTCGGAAACTCCGCCTCTCCCAGGACAGCCAATAGGAAGAGGAGGCAGAGCCCTGACCAATGGGAGCGCAAGAAGAAACCTTCCCCCCCCCGCCCAGCTCCAGTGTTAGGTTGGGGGCTGCAGTGACCAGAGCCCCCAGCAGGGTGCAGCGGGGGGGGGCTGCAGTGACCAGACCCCCCAGCAGGGTGCAGCGGGGGGGGGGCTGCAGTGACTAGACCCCCCAGCAGGGTGCAGCGGGGGGGGCTGCAGTGACCTGTCCCCCCAGCAGGGTGCATCGGGGGGGGTCTGCACTGACCAGACCCCCCAGCAGGGGGGCTGCCGGCCGTGGGGTTCCCTGCAGTCTGGTGCCATTCACAGGGAGACCCGCAATAGCCTGACCCCACCCCTGTCCGAGCTCCCGCCTGCCCCCAGCCCACTGCCTCTTGAGCAGCCCCCTGCGGTGTCCCCACTACCCCCCCCGGCTGGCTCCCCCCGCAGCTTCCCAGCCCCCCAGCTCCCCTCCGGTGGCCCCCCCACACTTCCTCCCTGCAGCCTGCCCCATTCTCCCCCTGAGTCCCAGCTTCACCTCATCTCTCCAACCCACCTCCCCCCCTCGCAGCCTCTGCCCCCCAGTGCCCCGGCCCTGCTCCCCGGGGGGCTTGAGAGGCCCCCACCCCCCCGGCCGCTCCACTCCCCACAATGGGCAGCTGCTGGCGCTGAGGAAGGGGTCTGGGCCAGGCCAGGTGCTGGGCCGATCCTGGTGAAAGAGAGATGAGCCGGCAAGGCTGAGAGGCCCCTCTCTTGTCTGGGGGGGGGGGACAGGGGCTCCCACAATTTGGCCAGTGTCACCCTCCCCCATCCAGAGGAGACGTCCGCTCCCAGCAGGCCGTGCTCCATCTCCACCCCGCAGGGGGGAGCCCCCAGTCCAGCAGTGCCCCCCACCCCGCCCCCATCAGCAGCCAAGCCGAACCTGCCCTTCTCCCCTGCGAGGGCTGCAGGACTCCCTGCCCCCGCAGCACCAGCCTCCCCCCATGTCCCCGGGGTGGGGTGGGGGCAGGGGGGATTCTTTCTTCCCATTGCCCAGATCCCACCCCCACCCCGGGCTGCCCAGACGGGAGCCAAGGGCTGCAGCAGTTGGCTGCTTCCCCAGGGCTACCAAGGAGCCGCCAGGAGAAGGGACGAGATTCTTCACGGCGCTGCAGCCGTTCACACTGGGACCCGTCTCACACGGGGGAAACTGAGGCACCAGGGAGGGCGAGATGGGCTGCACCAGCTCAGATTGGGAGTCTGTGGGAGAGCCTGGAATAGAACCCAGGAGTCCTGGCTCCATGGGCAGCTTTGGACTCCTCCACTTGGGGAGGCTGGGCCCGGAGTGTGGCCCTGCCCCCAGGCCAGCTGCCACTCAGCCTCCTCCTGCCAAAGCCCCGCCCACCCGCCCCCTCCACCCCGCCCACACTCCCCCTTCAGCCCCGCCCACACGCCCCTTCAGCCCCGCCCACAGCCCCCCCTCCGGACCCCCTACCTCCACGCCCCTGCCCCCCCCGCCCACCTCTCACGTCTCTTACCCCGAGGCCCTGCCACTTGTGCCTCTTCGCCCCCACCCCAAGGTCCCCCCCGCCTGCCTCTCTGCCGTTTGCACCCCCGGCCTCTCCCCCCACGGCCCCATGTGGCCGGATGGAGCTTGGGAAAGGGCGAAGTGAGGATGGGGCCTTGCGGGGGAGAGGACGAGTGGGAGCAGGGCCTCTGGGTGGAGCACGGGCCAGGTGCCTCCCCGGGCCCCTTATACCCACCGCCCCTGCCTGGCTCCCGGCCTCCCCGGCTCTAACCACTAGACCCAGCGGCACTGGGACAATTTGTATAGTGGGAGGTGCTGAGAGCCAGTGAACAAAACTGTAAACCCTGCACAGGATGGAAACCACTTCAAGCCAGGGGGTGCACAAGACTGGCCCCCACTCCCTTCCCAGAGCCAGCGGTGGGACCCAGATACCCTGGCTCCCAACCCCCACTCTAACCACTAGCCTGCACTGCCCTGCCACAGCTGGGGAGAAGAACCAGGAGTCCTGGCTCCCAGCCTGGTCGTGGGTGGAGCAGGAGACCTACTGGCCATGGGCTCAGCTGGGCATCACTTACCATTAGGCTGGATAGTATCCCAGCGCTGACCTCCAGACCCACAGCTCTGCTGGTGCCCCTCACTCCCGACCCGCAGCCCCTTGGTTCCCCCCAGCACTGACGGTGCCCCTCACTCCCGACCCGCAGCCCCTGCTATCCCAGTCCTGATCTCCAGACCCACAGTTCTGCTGGTGCCCCTCACGCCCGACCCGCAGCCCCTGCTATCCCAGTCCTGACCTCCAGACTCACAGCTCTGCTGGTGCCCCTCACTCCCGACCTGCAGCGACTGGGCTTCCCGCGGAGCTCCCCAGTCACTGTGCTACCGGTGCCCCTCACTCCCGACCCGCAGCCCCTCCTATCCCAAACCTGATCTCCACACCCACAGCTCTGCTGGTGCCCCTCACTCCCGACATGCAGCCCCTGCTTTCCCAGTCCTGACCTCCAGACTCACAGTTCTGCTGCTGCCCCTCACTCCTGACCCGCAGCCCCTCCTATCCCAATCCTGATCTCCAGACCCACAGTTCTGCTGGTGCCCCTCACTCCCGACCTGCAGCGACTGGGCTTCCCGCGGAGCTCCCCAGTCACTGTGCTGCCGGTGCCCCTCACTCCCGACCCGCAGCCCCTCGTATCCCAATCCTGATCTCCACACCCACAGCTCTGCTGGTGCCCCTCACTCCCGACCCGCAGCCCCCTGGATTCCTCGCTGAGCTAACCAGTTACTGTGCTGCCGGTGCCCCTCACTCCCGACCCGCAGCCCCTTAGGCGTACACCAGCTCTGACGGTGCCCCTCACTCCCAACCCGCATCCCCCTGGATTCCCCGCTGAGCTACCCAGTTACTGCGCTGCCGGTGCCCCTCACTCCCGACCCGCAGCCCCTACTATCCCAGACCTGACCTCCAGACTCACAGCTCTGCTGGTGCCCCTCACTCCCGACCCGCAGCCCCTACTATCCCAGACCTGACCTCCAGACTCACAGCTCTGCTGGTGCCCCTCACTCCCGACCCGCAGCCCCTCCTATCCCAATCCTGATCTCTACACCCACAGCTCTGCTGGTGCCCCTCACTCCCCACCCGCATCCCCCACGATTCCCCGCTGAGCTACCCAGTTTCTGCGCTGCCTGTGCCCCTCACTCCCGACCCACAGCCCCTACTATCCCAGTCCCGACCTCCAGCCACACAGCTCTGCTGGTGCCCCTCACTCCCGACCCGCAGCCCCTAGTCTCCTCCAGCTCTGCCGGTGCCACTCATTCCTGACCCGCAGCCCCTGCTATCCCAGTCCTGACCTCCAGACTCACAGTTCTGCTGCTGCCCCTACTCCCGACCCGGAGCCCTTAGGCGTCCACCAGCTCTGACGGTGGCCCTCACTCCCGACCCGCAGCCCCCTGGTCTCCCTCCTGCTCTGCTGCTGCCCCTCACTCCCGACCCGCAGCCCCTCCTATCCCAATCCTGATCTCCAGACCCACAGTTCTGCTGGTGCCCCTCACTCCCGACCTGCAGCGACTGGGCTTCCCGCGGAGCTCCCCAGTCACTGTGCTGCCGGTGCCCCTCACTCCCGACCCGCAGCCCCTCGTATCCCAATCCTGATCTCCACACCCACAGCTCTGCTGGTGCCCCTCACTCCCGACCCGCAGCCCCTTAGGCGTACACCAGCTCTGACGGTGCCCCTCACTCCCAACCCGCATCCCGCTGGATTCCCCGCTGAGCTACCCAGTTACTGCGCTGCCGGTGCCCCTCACTCCCGACCTGCAGCCCCTACTATCCCAGACCTGACCTCCAGACTCACAGCTCTGCTGGTGCCCCTCACTCCCGACCCGCAGCCCCTACTATCCCAGACCTGACCTCCAGACTCACAGCTCTGCTGGTGCCCCTCACTCCCGACCCGCAGCCCCTCCTATCCCAATCCTGATCTCTACACCCACAGCTCTGCTGGTGCCCCTCCCTCCCGACCCGCATGCCTCTGGATTCCCCGTTGAGATACCCAGTTACTGCGCTGCCAGTGCCCCTCACTCCCGACCCACAGCCCCTACTATCCCAGTCCTGACCTCCAGCCTCACAGCTCTGCTGGTGCCCCTCACTCCCGACCCGCAGCCCCTGCTATCCCAGTCCTGACTCCAGACTCACAGTTCTGCTGCTGCTCCATACTCCCGACCCGGAGCCCTTAGGCGTCCACCAGCTCTGACGGTGCCCCTCACTCCCGACCCGCAGCCCCCTGGTCTCCCTCCTGCTCTGCTGCTGCCCCTCACTCCCGACCCGCAGCCCCTCCTATCCCAATCCTGATCTCCAGATCCACAGCTCTGCTGGTGCCCCTCACTCCGACTTGCAGCGACTGGGCTTCCGCAGAGCTCCCCAGTCACTGTGCTGCAGGTGCCCCTCACTCCTGACCCACAGACCCTGGGCCTTCAGCTCTACCGGTGCCCCTCACTCCCGACCCGCAGCCCCCAGGGTTCCCCCCAGCTCTAGTGGTGCCCCTCACTCCAGACCCGCAGCCCCTGCTATCCCAGTCCTGACCTCCAGACTCACAGTTCTGCTGCTGCCCCTCACTCCCGACCCGCAGCCCCTCCTATCCCAATCCTGATCTCCACACCAAGAGCTCTGCTGGTGCCCCTCACTCCCGACCCGCAGCCCCCTGGATTTCCCGCTGAGCTCCCCAGTTACTGCGCTGCCAGTGCCCCTCACTCCCGACCCGCAGCCCCTACTATCCCAGTCCTGACCTCCAGACTCCTGACCCGCATGGGTCACCCCTGGAGCAGGTTTAAGCTGCAGGTTGACAGTGGGGTTGCTGCCCCTGTGAACAGCTGCTGTAGCACCGCCTGGGCAGGACAGGGAGACCCAGTTATACCCCTCCCCCGCCCCAGCCTGTATCGGGGGATGGGAGCGCTCACACCCTGGGGCCCCTGAGTTGGGACGGAGGAGGCCCCGTGCACCAGGGATGCTGTAAGGGCGAACAGGGGCACCCACCCACGCACCGAGATCTTCTAGGGGGGGAGAGTGGTACCCACACACTCAGGATCTTGTAGGGGGGGACAAGGGCATCCACACTCCGGTATCCTCTGCAGAGGGACGGACACCCACACATCCAAGATTCTGTATGGGGGGCAGAGGTACCCGGACACCTGGGCTCCTGGACAGGGATGGGGGCACCAAACATCCGGGATCTTACATCAGAGGACAGCGGCGCCTGCAGCTCGACATGAGACGTGGGCGGGGGGAGCAGGAGCATTCCCAGTTCCAGGCTGTCCCCGTCTGGCCAAGGAACAGAGCTCACAAGCAGAGTTTAAAGCTCGAGCTGCCAGACACCAAAACAAGCTGGGCTCCGTGGCTGGTGCCTGTGATCCCAGCTCCTGGGGAGGCTGAGGCTGGCGGATCACTTGAGCTCAGGAGTTCTGGGCTGCAGCGGGCTGTGCCGATCGGGTGTCCGCACTAAGTTCAGCATCAATATGGTGATCCTGGGGAAGCTTAGGGTCCCCAGGTTGCCTAAGGAGGGGTGAACCGGCCCAGGTCGGAAATGGAGCAGGTCAAAACTCCCCTGCTGATCAGTAGTGGGATCGCACCTGTGAATAGCCCCTGCAGCATAGCCTGGGCAAGACAGTGAGACACGGTCTCTTTGTATACAGACACCCCCCGCAGAGCCTGGAGGGGGGGATGGAAGCACCCACACGATGGGGATTCTGTATTGGGGTGAGGGACGCGCCAAGCAACACATATCTTGAAAAGGGGAACAGAGACACCCACAGATCCTGGATGGGGGCAGGCAGGGAAACCACACACGGGAGCTAGTTCATGGGGTGGGGGACAGAGACACCCACCAGAGATCCTGGATGGGAGCACCCACATGATGGGGATCTTGAACTGGGAGGAGGGAAGCACCATGTACCAGAGATTCTGAAGGGGGAACAGGGACACTCACACACCAGGTGTCTTGCAGCAAGAGCTGCGGTCTTGATTTACACAGGGCAGTGATGGGGATTTAACCAATTCCTGCGCAGAACTTGTTCCACTAGATAATTAGCCTCACGGTTAAAAAATGGTAATTTCCAGTTGGCGTTTTGTGACATTGACTGCAAACCAAGGGGATCATGTTCAACCTTTGTCTGGTGAATTAAAGAACCCTTTCAAATCAGATATTCCCCCCTCTGGGAATTTTTAAAACTGTGTATTTAAAATCAGTGACTAAATCCCCTCTTAACCTCCAGTCAATGAAATCAATTGAGTTTCTTCAATCTCTCGCTGTAGACAGAAGAGACCAATGCACATTTTCCTTGTTTTTAAAGGCAAAAATCCTGATCTTTCCAAGGGGAGCTTCTGCTTCAACGGTCAGTTTGGGGAAGGATTTGGCTTCCTGGGCTATAATCTGCCCGCTGGGTTATAATCTGCGGTCTGAAGGGTCAAATTTAGATGAGGCCATTAGTGCTGCCCCCGTGTGGCCGGAGATGGGAGCTCACAAGCAGAGTTGAAAGCTGGAGCTGGAACGGACCTGGCTGGACACGTGGGGCACAAAGGCTCTCACGTGGGATCCTCGCTGTGCAGCAGGAGGCGGAGGGCAGCTGGTTGTCAGGGGTCAGGGCCATGGGCGCCAACTTATATGGGCTCGTGGAGCTAAAGCCCCAAGAATATTCAAAATCAGGGGCTCTGCTCCACCAATATTTGGAGCTAGGTTTTGCCCCTTTAAATCCCAGCCGCGGCTGGGAATCAGAGGGCTCTGGGCTGCCTGCAACCGCGGGGAGCCGAGAGCCCTTTAAATCCCAGCCGCGGCCGGGAATCAGAGGGCTCTGGGCTGCCTGCAACCGCGGGGAGCCCAGAGCCCTTTAAATCCCAGCCGTGGCTGGGAATCAGAGGGCTCTGGGCTGCCTGCAACCGCGGGGAGCCCAGGGCCCATTAACTCCCAGCCGCGGCTGGGAATCAGAGGCTCTGGGCTGCCTACAAGCGCGGGGAGCCCAGAGCCCTTTAAATCTCAGCCGCGGCTGGGAATCAGAGGGCTCTGGGCTGCCCGCTGCTGCAGGGAGCCCAGAGCCTTTTAAATCCCAGCCGCGGCCGGGAATCAGAGGGCTCTGGGCTGCCTGCAACCGCGGGGAGCCCAGAGCCCTTTAAATCCCAGCCGCGGCCGGGAATCAGAGGGCTCTGGGCTGCCTGCAACCGCGGGGAGCCCAGAGCCCTTTAAAGCCCAGCTGTGGCTGGGAATCAGAGGGCTCTGGGCTGCCTGCAACCGCGGGGAGCCCAGAGCCCTTTAAATCCCAGCCACGGCTGGGAATCAGAGGCTCTGGGCTGCCTACAAGCGCGGGGAGCCCAGAGCCCTTTAAATCTCAGCCGCGGCTGGGAATCAGAGGGCTCTGGGCTGCCTGCAACCGCGGGGAGCCCAGAGCCCTTTAAATCCCAGCCGTGGCTGGGAATCAGAGGGCTCTGGGCTGCCTGCAACCGCGGGAGCCCAGAGCCTAAATCCCAGCCGCGGCTGGGAATCAGAGGCTCTGGGCTGCCTACAAGCGCGGGAGCCCAGAGCCCTTTAAATCTCAGCCGCGGCTGGGAATCAGAGGGCTCTGGGCTGCCTGCAACCGCGGGAGCCCAGAGCCCAATCCCAGCCGTGGCTGGGACTCAGAGGGCTCTGGGCTGCCTGCAACCGCGGGGAGCCCAGAGCCCTTTAAATCCCAGCCGCGGCTGGGAATCAGAGGCTCTGGGCTGCCTACAAGCGCGGGGAGCCCAGAGCCCTTTAAATCTCAGCCGCGGCTGGGAATCAGAGGGCTCTGTGCTGCCCGCTGCTGCAGGGAGCCCAGAGCCTTTTAAATCCCAGCCGCGGCCAGGAATCAGAGGGCTCTGGGCTGCCTGCAACCGCGGGGAGCCCAGAGCCCTTTAAATCCCAGCCGCGGCCGGGAATCAGAGGGCTCTGGGCTGCCTGCAACCGCGGGGAGCCCAGAGCCCTTTAAATCCCAGCCGCGGCCGGGAATCAGAGGGCTCTGGGCTGCCTGCAACCGCGGGGAGCCCAGAGCCCTTTAAATCCCAGCCACGGCTGGGAATCAGAGGCTCTGGGCTGCCTACAAGCGCGGGGAGCCCAGAGCCCTTTAAATCTCAGCCGCGGCTGGGAATCAGAGGCTCTGGGCTGCCCGCTGCGGCGGGGAACCCAGAGCCTTTTAAATCCCAGCCGCAGCTGGGAATCAGAGGGCTCTGGGCTGCCTGCAACCGCGGGGAGCCCAGAGCCCTTTAAATCTCAGCCGGGGCTGGGAATCGGAGGGCTCTGGGCTGCCCGCAGGGGCAGAGAGCCCAGAGCCCATTGAATCCCAGCCGCGGCGGCTGGGATTTAAAGGGCTCAGGTCGCCCCGCGGCTGCCAGCAGCTCAGAGCCCTTTGAATCCCAGCCCCTGGCCGCTGATTGCCCCCTCCCAGACCCCTGCCCCAACTGCCCCCAGGACCCCACCCCTATCTAAGCACCACTGGTCCGTGGCCCCCGTTCCCCACTCCTGAGACACCTGCCCCGAACGGCCCCTTGGGACCCCAGCCCCTATCTAAGCCTCCCGTCTCCGTGTCCCCAACTGCCCCCTCCTGAGACCCCACCCAACTTTCCCCCAGGACCCCACCCCCTACCTGTCCCCGGATAAACCCCCAGGACTCCCAAGCCGATCCCAATGCTGCCTCGCCCCCGACTGCCCCTCCAAACCTCTGCCCCATCCAACCCCCCCTGCTCCTTGTCCCTTGACTGGCCCCTGGAACCCCCTACCCCTTCTCCAACCTTGTAATCTTGTGGTACTGACGTGTTGTAGCTTCATTTTATATCAGCTTACAGGGCGGGAGTGGGGGGGGCACCACCATTTTGGGCCCCACCAAAAATTATACAAACCTGCCGCCTATGGTCAGGGCTGCACCCTGCCATGCTGAGCCGGTGTCTGTGCTAAGCTCGGCATCAATCAGGTGACTCTGGGAAGTTCGGGGTCCCCAGGCTCCCACAGGAGGGTGAAGCAGGTCACCCCTGGAGCAGGTTAAAGCTGCAGGGTGACAGTGGGGTTGCTGCCCCTGTGAACAGCTGCTGTAGCACCGCCTGGGCAGGACAGGGAGAGCCAGTTATACCCCCCCCCAGCCTGTATCGGGGGATGGGAGCACTCACACCCTGGGGACCCACCCACCAGAGATCTTCTGGGGGGGGAGAGTGGCACCCACACACCCAGGATCTTCTAGAGACGGACAAGGGCATCCACACTCCGGGATCCTCTGCAGAGGGACGGACACCCACACATCCAGGATTCTGTATGGGGGGCAGAGGTACCCGGACACCTGGGCTCCTGGATGGGGGATGGGGGGCACCGAAACATCCGGGATCTTACCTGGGAGGACAGCGGCGCCTGCACCCTGACATGAGACGTGGGCGGGGGAACCAGGAGCATTTCCCAGTTCCAGGCTGTCCCCATCTGACCAAGGCACAGAGCTCACAAGCAGAGTTTAAAGCTCCAGCTGCCAGGCAGCAAAATAAGCCGGGCTCCCTGGCTGGTGCCTTTGATCCCAGCGCCTGGGGAGGCTGAGGCTGGCGGATCGCTTGCGCTCAGGAGTTCTGGGCTGCAGGGGGCTGTGCCGATCGGGTGTCTGCATTACGTTCAGCATCAATATGGTGATCCCTGGGAAGCTCAGGGTCTCCAGGTTGCCTAAGGAGGGGTGAACCAGCCCAGGTCGGAAACAGAGCAGGTCAAAACTCCTGTGCCGATCAGTAGTGGGGTTGTGCCTGTGAGTAGCCCCTGCAGCGTAGCCTGGGCAAGACAGTGAGACACGGTCTCTTTTAAGACCCCCCCCCGCAGAGCCTGGAGGGGGGATGGGAGCACCCACATGCTGGGGATTCTGACTTGGGGGGAGGGACGCCCCCTGCAACACGGGTCTTGAAAAGCGGAACAGTGACACCCACAGAGCCTGGATGTGGCAGGGGAACCACACATGGGAGCTAGTTCATGGGGTGGGGGACACACCCATATGCTCCGTTGCACCATTCTTAATGAGAAGAACGGGGGCATCCGCACAACACGGATCCTTATTGGGCGGGGGGACACCCACACACTCCACTATTAACCAGGAGCGACAGGGGCACCAGACACCCCCAGTAGCGTGGAGAACACCCACATCCACCGGATCCCTCATGGGGGGTAAGACAGAGGGGATTGTAATGGGGCCCAGCGCACCCACGCACCAGGGATTGTTAAGGGTTGAAGGGACAGGGACACCCACACACACTGAGATCACATCATTGGAGGAACGCAAACCCTCCACAGAAGGACCTGGTCTGTTCCATGATGGCAGCCCAGCCTGGGTGAGTCAAAGTCTCTTTTTATACAGGCACGCCCCAGAGCGCCTGACTAGGGGGAGAGAGACACCCACCCACCAGAGATCCTTAATGGTCTAGGGTGCACCCACACACCAGGGATTCTTATGGGTGGGAGGAATGGAGACAGCCAGACACACTGAGATCACTTCCTCCAAGGAGCCTGGGCCAGACAGGGAGACACAGTCCCCCTTTACAGATCTGCCAGAGAACCTTCCTCCCACCCCCTCCACACAATGTTCTTATTTGGAGGTGAAGCCAGGGAAACCACATGGAGGATTCTTATCTGGGGAACTGGGGGGACCCACTTACCACCAGAGATTCTTAAGGGCAGAAGGAACAGGGACTCCCACATCTGTAGCATGGGGGTGGGTCGCCTGCTGGGATCATCTGGGCACATTTCACCTCGTCAGTTCCCTGCCATTGCCTTGGGGGCCCCTTGTTCGCTGCCTCTGGCACCCAGTTTAGCCTCCTTCCTGAGGGCTGAAACGCTTTGATCTATCTAAGGTCTGTGGGATCAGTGTGTGTCATGGTGTAATTCTGTGTTATTCGGGGGTCAGACTAGCTGAGCTAATGGCCCCTTCTGCCCTTAAACGCCATGAGAACATTTCCCTGGTTTCTCCTTGTGCCTGACAGACACCACGGTGAGGGGCCCAATAGACGGTCCTGGACACAGCGCTCTGGCTCTTACTTTACTTGGGGACGTCAGCACTTTCCTAGCAAAGCTGCTGCTAAAGCGCTGGATTTGGGGAACGGTTCGGCTCCGATTCAGAGATCTGCCTGCGGGGTGTGAACCTGCCACGAGGAGTGGGAAACGCAACCAGTAACGGGAGGCGTTGGCTGAGCTCCAGGCTGCCCCCGTGTGGCCAAAGCTTAGAACTGAGCAGCGGAGTTTAAAGCTGGCGCTGGGAGGGACCTGAACACGCGGGGCACGAAGGCTCCTGTGTGTAACGCTTGTTGGGTGGGCAGCTGAGCGTAGCTGATTGCCGGAGTTCAGGGCTGCACCCCGGGGTGCTGAGCAGGTGTCTGTGCTGAGGTTGGCCTCGCTATGATGGTTTCTGGGACGTTTGGGGCCGCCAGTCTCCCTAAAGGGAGGGGAGCCAGGCCAGAAAAGGAGGCATTCAAAACTCTGATACGAATTGCCAGTGGGACTGACCCTGTGAAGAGCCACTGCAGCCCCGCCAGGGAGAGCTGGTCTCTCTTTGTGCAGCCCCCTCCATTCCTCAGGACAAGGGTTGTGCTCAAAGATCTGTGCCCCGTGTTTTTACCTCCGTGTGAAGCGCGCAGAGCAAATAACCCTCAGCGCCTCAGCTCAGTTCCAGGCTCCACTTCCACTCGCTCAGGCAAGATGGTGCAGAGCAGGGCCGGCTTTAGGCCTATTCCACCAATTCCTCCGAATCGGGCCCCACGCCTAAGACGGCCCCCACGTCCAGTGAGAATCGCTTCCCTGGCTAGAGGCGCCTTTTTAATTTTTACTCACTTGGCGGTGCTCTGGGTCTTCGGCGGCACTTCGGCGGCGGATCCTTCAGTGCCACCAAAGACCTGGAGTGAGCGAAGGACCTGCCGCCGAAGACTCGGAGCACCACCCGGTGAGTACAAGCCCCGCGCTTCATAAAGCCGGCCCTGGTGCAGAGGAGCCCCTGGGTGGCTGTGGGCCTGGGGAGGATGGATTTTGATTTTTCGGCCTGACCGCTATGGGCAGCAAGACCAAAAGTCAGATGGCCGGCTCTCCCGTCCACCACGCTCATCAGGAGCCCTTAGTCGACAGGCTCGGAGAATGCGGGCATCGCCCCCCACTACCTCTCGCATGCAAAGTGAGCGCTCTGCCGCTTGAGCTAATTCCCCGCAGCTGGCCTGACTCTCAGGCACCGGGCAAAGAAAGGCAAGGGCTCTGTGGCCTTAAGCAGAACACAGCCTGAAATGGGGAGGGGGGCACTACCCAGAGCTGGGGAAGGGGGTCCGAGTCCCAGCCACGCTCCTCGGCACAAACACCAATGTTCCCTCCCTGGAGTGTGTCTGGGCTGAGAGTTAGCCCCTGAAACAAGCACCAAACTTCAGAAGACAACGCAGGGATAGATCACTTGACGATTGCCTGCTCTGGCCATTGCCTCTGAAGCGCCTGGCATCGGTTACTGTCAGAAGACGTGATAGTGGCCTAGATGGACCATGGGTCTCACCCAGGAGGGCCGTTCTTATCTTCACCACTTTCCTCTAACCCAAGCAAAGCCAGAAGCAGGCCCAGCTCAGCAACTTTAGCAGGCTCCCTGGCCCCTGGCCCAGCATACAGCAAAATGACCCTGCCTCTGCCAGGATAGACAGCCACCGACTCCCTCTTCCAGACCAACGCAGCCCTTCCCCGCTTTGGCTGTCTCCAAGCTGTCTGCGTGCTCTGCTCTGCTCCACGGCTGCCATGCTGCCTGAGATCAGGAGGCTGCGAGGTCTCACGGTCTCAGCTGAGCTGGTATCGCATGCCACCCCGCCCATCTCCTCATTCCCTTCATGGACCCCTGGGATGTGAGTAATTCTGTATTTGAGTGGCTCTCCCTCCCGGCCAATGAGCTTGGCGTAGACTAGCAGGGAGGGAGGAGGAAAGGGATTGTGCTCCAGTGAGAGCTCAGAAAGAAAGGTGCAGGTCCCCCACTAGAGCCCAGCCCAGCAGAGCAAAGCAGAGCAGAGCAGGCTGGAGAATGTGTGTCTGGGTCTGACTACTTCTCCCATTTGAGCTAACTTCCCCCAGCTGTCTCCAGCCTCCCAGTCAGCGCAATGGGGAGAAGGACTGGGGAGGAAGAGCTTTGTGCTCCGCAAGGGCTGGCTTTTGGGGAGGCCAAGCGGGGAGAGGGATGGAGGCCACTGGAGGAGCTGAGCCAGCTGACTGTCCATGGCTTCTAAAAGAATGTCCGGCAGCTGCCTTGCTGCTGGAGAATGCGGGCATTCATCCCGCTGCCTTTCGCATGCGAAGCAAGCGCTCTACCACTTGAGCTAATTCCCCTACCTTGGCTGACAGTGTCTTGATCCATCCATTCGATAACGGAGGCCACATTGTTCCCCGCGCCAGCCAGTGACTCCTTCCAAAAGGGTCAGGCAAGAGAAGCCTTCTTGCAGGCCGGCTAGCTCAGCTGGTTAGAGCATGGTGCTAATAACGCCAAGGTCATGGGTTCAAGCCCTATGCTGGCCACTGTAGTGGTGGGTGGGTGAGAGGGTGGTTTCTCCTCTTTCGGCTGACTGCTAGGGGTGGCAGAGGCCAAAACCAGGTGGGCCAGGAGTGGGCAAGAGCCCTGCTGGGCGCAGGCGCCGGGCAGGACGAGGCTCCGGAAGCCTCCCTGGGCTCCTTGCTCCAGCTGCTGCCTGAGAGGAACTTGGAGACGGGTAAGCCCGGCCGTCTCCCTTCCAGGCTCATAGGAGGCCAAGCTTGAGCTGCCTGCCCGCGAAGCCAAAATCGCAGGCCTGCCGGCTCGCCCACATCGTCCACAGAGGGTTGACCTGATGGCCCGAATTCTTGCCGGCCGCCAGCTCCACCCAAATGGACCTGACGCCGGATCACGCTCCCCAGCCCAAGCCACAGAGGAAGGCTTAATACTCGGCACCCCAACCTAGGGGAGAGGCTTCACACTCGGCCAGCGCAGGGTGACCTTTGGGACTTCCCTGGACACCATCCTCCCACAGCCCACAACCAGACCCCCAAGCCCACACTCGAGCCCACCCCTCCGACAGGAAGGAGCAGGAGGACCACTCCACCCAGGGGCACCACCACTCGAAGTCAGCTTCACTTGCTTTCTCTTCTACCCCTTTCCTCCCAAGTTATGCGCGCCTCACGGGAGCCGGCACTGGGAAGACGCAGGCACGGCACTCTGACTGGCGGAAGCCAAATGCCCACACCGAGAGTTTAGAACGGGCTCTTGAGGCACTGGAGGAACCCCATGCAGACGCACTGATGGAGCTAAGCTTTACGGCCAAGGGCCCTACCTGTGCACAAAACCAACTTGCTTGTGAAAAGACTCCTCTTTCGGCTCCCCTTCCAAACTTCCAAATGCCTCCAAATGGGAAAACACACACAGGCTGGGGCCAGGTGAAAAAGGGGAGAGGCCAAATCTCCAAGTTAGCCGCACTGACAGGCCAGGCAGTGTAATGAGGGAGTCACCAGGCCAGGGGGTCCCATCCTCCGTGGGAACTGGAACTGCCTGGGCCAGAGTGGGGCAGAGCTAAGGAGAGAGCAGGAGCCTGAGAAGAGCCGGGGAGCAGAGCTGCACAGGTGTAGTGCCAGAAACTGCTCCCTGTAGGACTTTGCTACCTGTAGCAGTTACTGAGACCTGAGGTTGTTCTTATTTGCTGACTTGTCCTAATTGGCTAAAACTTGACAGTGGTGGGAGATGGAAGCATAAAGGCTTCATCCTCCAAACGACCCTGCCTGGTGCACATCTGTATCTATTACCTCTTAATACCGAATTGTAAAAAATAGAGTGAGGTCATTTAAACATCATTTATTTTGCAGCTTCATTTAGGCTGTGGCTACACTTAGCACCTCAAAGCACTGCCGCGGCAGCGCTTTGAAGCGCTAAGTGTAGTCAAAGCACCAGTGCTGGGAGAGAGCTCTCCCAGCGCTGTCCGTACTCCACCTCCCTGTGCGGAATAACGGACAGCGCTGGGAGCGCGGCTCCCAGCGCTGGGGCTTTGACCACACTGGCGCTTTGCAGCGCCACAATATGCAGCGCTGGAGAGGGTGTGTTTTCACACCCTGCTGCAGCGCTGCAAATTTGCAAGTGTAGCCATGGCCTTACTGTGCTAACAATGTAGCATCCTGACACCGATACTTCTGCCCACATGCCCTGTGGGTTGGATTCATTTTAGTGGGACACGGGACATGTGGAGGATAATTTAAACTCTTAATTTCCTTAGGGTTTCCCTTTAATATACTTCTATGCTGGTGCAATTTCTGACCATTGCACGTCTATTGTATTTATTACAATAGCACAAGTAGTCACACAAGTGACATAGTCTAAGGGCTTGGCTACACTTGCAAGTTAGAGCCCATTAAAGCAGCCCCGGGCGCCCTAACTCCTGAGGTGTCCACACTCGCAAGGCACATGGAGCACCTGGGCTCTGTAGGTGGAGTGCTGCTGGTAATCCATCTCCATGAGAAGCATAAAGCTTGCTGAGCCCTGCTGAAATACCCGGGCATCAGTGTGGATGATGTGTTGCATCACTGCACTGTGTTTGGCCTCAGGAAATGTCCCATAATCCCCTGAAGTCAAGTGCCCACTCTGGTCATTGTTTTGAAATCGGCTGCAGGCATGCGGATATCCCCTTTCAAAGCTCCGTTTCTGACAGCTGGCTGCTTATCTGCTCTGGGACAAAGCAACCATTAGTGTGGAATGCTGCTGTTGTGAGTGTGTATGAGGGGAGGTGGGGGTCTGCTGCTGTCCAAACACACAAGACAGCATGCTGACACACTCTCAGCCCCCCAACCACACTGTCGCTCCCCCCACGTACACACAACACACTCCCCGTCACACTCCACCCTCGCCCCCCATTTGAAAAGCACGTTGCAGCCACTTGCACACTGGGATAGCTAACACACTGCACTGCTCTCTGTGGCATTGCAAGAGCTGCTAGTGTGGCCACTCCAGTGCGCTTGCAGCTGTCAGTGTGAACACACGGCAGCGGTTTCCCTGCTGTGGTTTAACTCCCAGCACTCTACCTCTGCAAGTGTAGCCAAGCCCTAAATTTCCCAAACCAACCGAACTCAGAAACTGCCCTCCACCACCACATGCAGGGAGTAGGGGCACCGTGGAGCACATGCCGCACTTACTGGCTCAGCCTTGTGCATGCTGGGGTGGCCACCTCCCCATTGATGAGACCTGGTCCCACCATCTCCGCAGAGCTCCAGTCTGCCCTGCTGCCATCCCTGTCTGTGTTGTCTTCTCTAGCAGTTGACTGGAAGGTGAGCACTGGCCGCATGCCATGTAGCTGTGTTGTCTCGAAGGGCGAAAGCAGAAGGAATGGTGCCTTCATAGCCCACCTAATATTCCATAACATAGTTAAGGAAAATATTTCTCAATGAATTCTCAGTAAAAGATCAGAAGCAGCCAGTGTCCGCATCAGTCTATGAGCATTGGTATTTTCTTGAAATTTGTCAGACCAACCTAACTAACACCTAACACCCATTTGAAGTTCTTCTTTTCACACTGTTGCTCATTCTCAGGGTCTGCTTTGTCTCCAGACAGATCCATTCTCTTTCAGGACAGCCTTGCTCTTTCTGTCTGTGTCACTCACTGAGGTGTCGGAGTAAACACTCCCCTTCCTTCTATTCTCAGACAAACACTAGTATTAAGTGTTTGCTACTGATGGGTCTAGAAAGCATTTGTCAAGTGGAAGATGCTGTTTCTCAGAGATTGCTCCCAAGATCCAGCACTTTGGGTTCAAATGTCTCCCAGTTTCCTTGGTGAAAATAACACCAAGGCTTTGTTGCAATATACAAGAAGGAAGGAGTTTTGCCACCCCAGATGGGACTTGAACCCACAATTTCTGGCTTAGGAAGCCAATGCCTTATCCATTAGGCCACTGGGGCCCTGGAAAGCAGTAAAAAGAAGGATGGAAATTCCATCTTAGGATTGCACATTCCTCACATTCACTCAGAAGCCAAATACCCCATTTAATGGCCTTACAGAAACGTCTGCATCCCCTGGCAGCGAGGCAACTGGGCAGGTGGCTGACAGAGCTGAGCACCACCTTTCTGCCAGCCATCGTTAGAGAAGAACCCCACCCTAGAGTCACCCCTCCCTCCTTCAGCACCTCCACGGCTGTGGCTCTGAGTGGCAGTAGGATGATTAGGGGGCGAATCCGGGGCTGGAAGGGGGGTAAGGTCGGCCTGTAAGGAGTAACCAGGTGGGGCTGACCCAGGGGGAGGCTGTGGGCTGCTGGTTGGTTGTTGGGATCCGAGCTCTAGTTCAAAGCTGCACAGTGACCTGACACCCAGGGATATAGGGCCGACATAGTGACCCCTTACTGGCCTCAGTGAACCCCAAACCCTTGTTACTAAGGGCATTGAGGAGTCTCTGTCCCTTAATAACTTCTGGGAGCTCCCCAGCAGGCTGCGGGCGTCAGCCGCCTCCTGCCTCACAGGTTAGACTCTTGGTGCTGTGCCAGCTGCCCCCTCGCTTGCAGGCCCAGTGTAAGAAGAAGGAGGCCCGGTGCTGGCAGAAGAGGGTTTTGATTAATCGACCTCTGTGTGATGGGCACAGGACGCTTCCACTCAGTAGCATAGCTGGGGGGGAGCAGGGGGAGCAGCTAAGGGCGCCGGGTTCCTCCGGTGGGGGTGTGGAGCAGCCGTTCGTTTTCCTGTTCGCACTCCTCTGCGGTGTGAAAATCGGGGAGGGGAGGCAGAAGCCCCACTTCCCTCCCAAAATGACACCCAGTGGGGGAAGCCAGGACAACAGGGTGGGGCGGCAAGTGGTGGCCAGACTCTCACCGCCAGGGTCTAGTCTAGCTCAGGGTCCAGCTCAACCTCCTCCCCGCGCCACTGGCCCCCAGTCCCCTTCCACCACCAGGTCAACCCGGGCACTAGGGCAGGAATGGGGTGAGGCAGCAAGTCAAGCTGAGCAAGGCAGGCAAAAGCGAGTCTTGTCTTCATGGGCCGCTCACAATGACGTCCTTTTTGTGTGCAACTGCTGCAAAAACCTCCCAGACAGAGAAGTAACAGTGTTACCAGATTTGCCCCTTACTTTGGGGAATGCTCATTTATTCAGGTTACTTTTCTGGGGAAGGGTTTCTGTGATTCTGTCAATGTGCTGCTTGTGTCACTTTGTGTGTTCATTTGGAGCTCTACTCCTCCCTTCTACAAGTCCCCCCCCACCCCAATGGAGCTATCCTGCAGGACCTAGGTTCCCTAGGGCTGGGCCTAGTGGAGGTGGATAAACAGTAGATGGGATCTATCTCAGTGTTACTAAGGCTTTTGATACAGTCCCGTAGGACATTCTCACAAGCAAAGGAGGGAAATGCGGTCTAGATGCAATCAGTGTCATGTGGGTGCAGAGCTGGTTGAAAGCCCAGACTCCAAGAGCCCGTCTCCATGTCTGGCTGTCCAAGGGAGAGGGTGCACCTAGTGGGTCCGGCAGGGATCAGTCCGGGGTCCGGTACTAGTCAATATTTTCATTACTGATTTGGAAGATGGAGTGGAGAGCATGCTTCTAAAATTGGCAACTGACACCAAGCACTTTGGAGCACAGGATTGGAATTCAAAACACCCTTAACAAATTGGAGAATTGGTCTTCTTGAGCCAAACTCCATGGCTGGGCCCCTCTCTCTAGACTGGGCTGAAGTGAAACCCCAGAGCCAAACACTCCTCCTCCTGGGCCGTGCGCTCCACTCTTGAATGGTCAGATGCTGCTTAGCGCTGTCAGAGCAGCTCTGGCTGGGGGATTCTCCCAGCACTCTCCACTAGCGGGAAAGTACTAAATCCCCAGCAATGGAACCCAGGAGTCCTAACTCCCAATCCCTGGCCCAGTCACTCCAGCGGAGCACACTCCTCTCAAAGGCAGGGGGAGCGGCCATGAGGGCTGCTTGTAATTGCCAGCTGTGGGAGGGAGTGTGCAGCAGTGGTTAGCGAAGGGGCCTAGAAAGAAGGACTGCTGGGTCCCACCCATCCTTCTGACACTTGGTGTGACCCTGAGCCACTAGCTTCCCCTCCCCAGGCCTGATTCTCATCAGTGGGGTTGGGGTTACAGTCCCGACAGCCCAGGGGGGTTGGGAGGCTCCAGGAAGGTGTGTAAAGTGCTGGGATGTCAGGATCCTGGAGGCGCTGTCACCCCTGCCCTAGGGCGGTGTTCTACACCCCCTGCTGCTGGCCAAGTTTCTCCTTTCCCTGGCAATGAGACAGACTCTTGTTTTCCCAGCCAGCCGATCGCCCAGTGCCATCACCCTGGCTGCTGGCTGGGCAGGGTAACTCCTCAGGTCACCACCCCCCTCTCCAGCCTGCCTTGGCTTGGAGAGTGAGGAGAAGGGCGAGGGACGACACTGAACATCCTCCATCCAGCGCTCCGTCACCAGAGCAAGTGAGTGGCATTAGGGCTCTCGGTGGCGCCCCTGTCTGTCTGGGGAGAGGCAGAAAGAGGGGAGAGAATCTCTCCCAAAGGAGATTGGATTTGTAAACAGCCCCCACGAGCTCCTCACTCTCAGACCGGGGAGGGGCTTCTCCAGAGCCGTCTCCAGTGTGTTTGGCAAGGTCCCAGCAATGGGGCTCCCAGCCCTTCCCTTGTGGGAGACTGTTCCCCAGGCTGAGAGTCTCTGAGCTGGGCCAGACCCGGGGAGCTGCTGAGCATGGAAATCGATGGGAACCGAGGGGGGCCTGGCCTTGCTATGCCTAGGGACTGGGGAATGGTTTCCCAGGAGAAGTCAGGACTCCTGGGTTCTCTTCCTTCTCTAGCCTGGGCGAGGGGGGTGTGTGTGTGTGTGTGTGTCCTGGGCTGGCAGGAGGGAGCTGCTTGTCAAAGTGACCGATGGTCTTTGTGACTGACCCCAGTGCTCGAAAACGATGAGACTCCCCGGTTCTTGCAGCCCCAGGGATGAGGAGGGGGAACGTTGAGGTGGAGCAGATCATGCAATGAACTCCTGCCAGTGTGTGTAGCCTGCACTCCCTGCACCCCCGTGGAGGGAGGAGGAGCTGCTCTGGCTGGGGCAGGGATGGAGAGGGACCAAACAGGCTGGTTACTGAGAGGCTGCCCTGACCCCAGACTCACACCTGCTCCCCGCTCGGTTCCAGGATGCAGGCTCCTGAGGATGTTCAGGAAGAAGGCTCTGCCGGTGGCCCCAGAGCCTGAGGGAAGCAGCTGCCATCTTCCCCAGGAGCAGAGCGGCCCCTCCGTCCCCACTGACGGGGAAGGAGCTCCCGGCCGGGCCAGGAGGTGGAAGTGCCCAGCCTTCTGGAAGAGGAAACCTGCTCCCGGCGCAGGCGCCGAGGTGGGAGAGGCACCGGCCAGGCCAAAATGGAGCTGGGCCAGGATGCGGCTGGGCAGGCAGGACCCAGCCCAGGAGCAGAACCGGGCAGGGTGGCTCCAGGGCTTGTTGTGTGAGCAGCAGCGGCCCCAGGAGCCCAGCCCCCATTTCCATCAGGAGGCATCGCCCTGCCCGGTCAGTGGGGACCTTCCAGCCTTCCCAGGGCAGGAGGTGGAGGATCCTCTCCCAGCCCCAGCAGCTCGGCCCGCTCCCCATGGGACAGCAGCAGCGCCTGGGACTCAGACAGCAGTGAGGCCGACGGACGCTTCTGCTTTGTTCCAGGTGAGGAGCCAGGCTGGGCTCAGGGAGGGGTGAGGAGGGGGCTGTGAACACCCCAGGCCCAAGCCCTTGAGCAGTGCTATGGGGACGGGTCCCCAGCTCAGGGGTCTGGCCTGAGCCACTGAACCCCACTGACACTAGATGCTGCCACTTTAATCCTTGGTGCTCCATTGGGCGGGGGGTGGGAGGCACCTTCCAGGGAGTCCAGGACAGTGTGGGGGGGTCTCTTTGCTATGGACTCCTGAAGGAGTTGGGGGCTGACGACACTGAGGCTACTTGGTATCAAATACATTTGAGATATGAGTACATAGCCCATATTCATAACTTCAAATACAAAAATGGTGCACACATACAGCCAGCATCATTATCACCAGCAAATCCTAACCTTGTCCTAGACACCTCACACGCCAACCTTTGCACAATATTTGCTGCACATAGATAACACTGGTGGCAACTATGATCTCTACAGTCCCAGTTCATATTAATAACATCACAGCAGGCTATAGAGAAGTGGAAGGGAGGCATCTTCCAGACGGCCTGTCTCCTCCGTTTCTACCTTGTCGCTTGGGCCGAGGTGGGATGGGAGTGAAACGTGCCCGGCTGAAGGTTTTGCGCTTGGCCTTGAAGATTAAGCCCGACCCCCCGGCATGGGTAGGGGGGAGGGCTCAGCTGGGAGAAGGGGCAGACGAGGGGATTTTGTCTCTGATATATAAGGGCTTTGTCAGCAGGAAGCTGTAGGTCACATGCTGGGGGTGACAATGGGGTTTGAGCTGGGGGCAGCAGCAGCAGGGAAGCAACGTGTGTGTGTGCGGGGGGGGGGTTCACTTGGTAAAAATGAACCTGCCAAGCTGCTCCCTCTGCTGGAGCAAACGCCTCTCATTTATCTCCTCAACTCCCCTCCATGAAAATCTCCACCCCTCCCCCGGCGCTAAGAGACCCCCTCACTCCCATGGAGATCTGTAATTGTTCTAACTCCTCCTTGGCCTTGTTCAAATAGTTTTTCCAGAAAAATGATCAAGGACATTTCAAATGAGAAAAACAAAACAAACCAGAGAAAGCCCCACCACACCCAGTTTGGGGCTGAATTTTTCTACTGTAATTTGGAGACAATAAAACTCACCCCTCTATTGGCCAGAAACCAAAGCTAGACCTCCCCGCTGTAGCTGTGACTTCTGCGACCGAACCACCAATGCGCTGACTCCTCTTGTGAGACATTTCTCTGCACTGCTGCTAATCCAGTTACTGACTCCAGGAAACATTTTCCTTAGCCTGGCTCCATGTGTCACTGGTTTCTATAGCAAAAGCCAGTCCCTGGCCCTGTGGTCCAGACATCCTCATTCACATCAAGCTTCAAGTTGAGAATCATTTCCCCTTCCCGCTCTGTGGGAGGGGAGACTTTTAAACGCGCTCTCTGTGCGACTGCACATGGCTAAGCAAAGAGAACAAACCCCAAATCCCCCCTGTGCTTTGGGAGCCAGGTTTGCGGTGGGAATTCTGTAGTTCAGATGACTTCACGCCTGGGCATTGTGATTCTTTACCAGTTTCTCTGGCATTGGGGTAGTTTTGTGCTCATAGCTGTGATGGCCGAGTGGTTAAGGTGTTGGAGTTGAAATCCAATAGGGTTCCCCTGCGCAGGTTCAAATCCTGCTCACAGCGAGGCTGGAGTTTTAGCCAGTCCCTCACCCGGGCAATACCTCTGTACAACCCCCTGAGACACTCTCACCCTCTCCCACCCCAAGTAAATCCTGTTCTGCTCCTTTCATAGAGATCCCTGGGACACCCCCTCACACTGTGTCCCTGAGGGGTCAGGCAAACTCTCAGCGCCTGAAGCCTCTGCCACTCACCTGCTGCCCCATAGATCAGACATAGCCCTCGTTCTGCTCCTCTCTCTAGGGTGTGAAAGGAGCCAAGTCAGCAACTCCATGGGAGCTACGGGGCTGCAGAACCAACAGAGAAAAAATAGGTGCTCAGCGCCCACTGGCAGCCAGCTCCCCCCCCCACTACAGGCCTTGCCGACAAGCTCCTTCTCTTCCCCTTCAGCGCCTCCCACCTGCCAGAGATCAGCTGTTCAGTGGGGTGCAGGAGGGGCTGGGTGGGGAGGGGGAGGAGCAGGGAGAGGAAGAGGTGGGGGAGGGAGAGGAATGGGGCAGGAAGGTGCAGGCTGGGAAGAGATTGGACAGGGGTGGGAGCTTGGGGGAAGGGGTGGAGTGGGGGCAGGGCCTTGGAAGGAAGGGGAGGAGTTGTTGCGGGTGGCCCTGATGGGAAGCACCGACTATCACAGTGACAATAGAAGTGACCAGCCTTGCGGGGGAGGCTGAGGGAGATGCGCACTCACCAGGTCTCTTCTCTCCCCCACGGTGAGCCAGACACTGCTCTCTCCTGGCTCTCACTCTAGCAGCTGGACGCCAAGGAGCCATTTCCCCACAGGAAGTGCATCGAGTGCCCCTGTGGTGCTGGGGGGCTGGCGCCGCTGCTGCCTGTGGGGCTGGCAGGGGGGCTGATGTCTGCACAGACTCTCAGCTGCCAGGCCGGAGGGGGCACTTGGGACCTTACCAGACTGGCTCAGTGAAGACGGGGGGGTTGACAGAGCAATACAGACGCTCTCCAGAGCACAGAGCAGCAGCCGCCCATGCAGCCAGGCAATGAGCATTTCCCACAGCCTGGAGCCGAGGGGGAGGCGGCAGCTGCTGTTCCAGCTCCTCGGGGACAGGCCCTGTCAGCCAACAGCCACTTCTTACTCCCCACAGCTAAGGGCGCCGGGTTCCTCCGGTGGGGGTGTGGAGCAGCCGTTCGTTTTCCTGTCCTTTTTGTGTGCAACTGCTGACAAAAACATCCCACACAGAGAAGCAACAGGCCAAAATGCTTCAATGCAGCTGCCAAAGTAGCTCAGTTGGGAGAGCGTTAGACTGAAGATCTAAAGGTCCCTGGTTCAATCCGGGCTTTGGCAGACCATTTCATCCTCTTTGTGCAGGGGTGGCTTGTTTTCTGGGAGCACAGCAGTGTCTGCACCCAAGGTGAGTCCCTGAGCTTGGGCTCTGCAGTAGGAAAACACAGAATGGGCTTCTGCCCCTAGTTGGCCCACCTGATCTTTAACAAGGAGAGATGGGAGCTGTCTTTCCCAACATGGCAGGGAGAGAGTGAGGCAGGGTGACCCTCAGGAATGGTGCCAGAGGGCTGCTGGGCAGTGACAGGCAGGGATTGGGGATGGAAGCTCCTCTGTGCAGCTGAGCAAGGGCAGTACCAGGGAAGGGGCATCTGTAAAAGTGACCCAGCAACAACCTCTCCTCCTCTTGGCAAACTCCCATGCCAAACACCCACTGAAGGTCACCAGCATGCGGGGCGGCTGCTGATGCTCTGTGGCCAAGGTAACAAGATGGTAGGAAAGCAGGGCCAGCTCCCATGGTGGGGCCTCTTACCGTTCCCACTCTCCATGCTCACTTTTGCAGTGGGGCAGGAGATTTTACCCCAAGAGGCTTTTCCCCAGCTGGCGAGAAGCAGAGAAACACCCAGGCTTCGAAGACGCTATGTAGCAACCCCCTCCAGCACAGGGACAGGAGCACACGCTAGCCCGGGCAGCCGCCCACTTTCTTTGGCAAGTCAGGAAGGGCAAAGGCGAGACTGGAAGCACCTGGGGCTCATGCCCCAGCCTTTGTGACGCCCAACCCCCAACTCCTTCCTGGGCTCTAGCTGAAGCCAGACATTGGCCTGAGCCGCCAAGAAGAGGTTCCAGCCCTGCAAGGAGCAGGACGTTCAGCACAACAGTAAAACTGCAGCAACAAAACCACCAAAGGACTCAACCCCTCAATCTTCTGATCCACACTCAGACGCCTTATTCATTAGGTCACATGGGAAAAGGCTACTCCAAGCACTTCTTTGGAAAAGGCGGATATTGTTCTTCTCAGGTCATCTGCTGAGAGGAGCCAAGACTCTTTGGGCACAAGAAGTCGAGTTCCCAGTGACACGTGAGACTTAATTCTCTGGAGCCAGGTGCAGGGTTTTGGCAGGGAGGCTCAGGCATGGGGGATTGGGGTGCAGCGGACGGACCGGCTGTCTAGGTGTGGAGATTTAGTCGCACTGAGGCACAGGAGGGAGGAGGAGGAGGAATCCTGCTGACAGGCAGTGGCTGTGCAGAAAAAGGGGAGGGGTTCCTGAGACTTTTTTGGCCTCTCTTTTGCCTGCCTGCTCACTCTTGTGGTGAACGGTGAAGCTGTTTCTTACCTAGCTCAGTTGGTAGCGCATCAGGTTCTTAATCTGAGGGCCTGAGTTCAAGCCCTTGTTTGGGCGCTCAGCTTTTAAGTTGCCAGGAGCCAAATGATTCCTCGTTCTGTCCACCAGCCACATGCGGATTCCCAGAAGCCTTGGCCATTTCCTGGAAAGGTTCCTTTCCTCAGGAATCAGGAGAGAGGCCACATCCACAGGAGCAGGTGTAGAAAGCGCAGTCTCTGGCTGCCAGGAAGTGCTGTGCCAACATTGTGTTCTCTACAATGGCGCTTAGATCAGGATAATTTACGTGGTCAGCCCCGCCAGTTCCAGCCCCTCTGCCCAGGCAGCTCCCCCAGCCTGACACACACACCCAGCCCCTGCACCCGCCAACCCCAGGGCTCCTCAGCCCAGAGGGGAGCCCCCCGCCTGAGTGGGGAATCAGAACCCCCTGAAATTACCCTGGGACCAGCATGATCTGCCCCCGCCCTGCCCTGCTCTGCTCTGCTCTGCATGTATTCGGAGTGAGTCAGTTTCCCTGTCCCAACATGTATCCCCCCATGTGTCTCTTCTCCTCCCCAGTTCCCTCTAAACCAGCCCATTTCCCCTGCACCCCAGGCTGGGTCTCTGCCAACCCCCTTCTCCCCTCCTGCCCCCAATATCTCCCTGCCCCTACAGGTCTATAGGGCTGGATCCCTCCCTCCCCCCTTCTCCCCTCAGTTCCCACCTCTGGGGGTCCAAGGAGATGGGTCTCTCCTCCCTCCATCCCCTCTCCTGCCCCCCCATATCCTGCTGCCTCTAGGGCTCTATGGAGCTGGGTCTTTCCCCCCATCTCCCCTCATCCCCTTCCCCAATATCTCCCTGCCCCAGGCTGTGACGTGCTATGACGTGTGCTGGGGCGGTGATGTGTGCTGGGGCCAGGGCTGCTCCAGGGTTTTTGCCGCCCCAAGCAGCAGGAAAAAATCTGCGCCACTTTCTTCTTCGGCAGCAATTCGGTGACAGGTCCTTTCCTCCAAGAGGACCGAGGACCCACTGCTGAATTGCTGCCAAAGAGCCCGATGTGCCGCCCCTTCCCCTGGGCTGCCCCAAGCACCTGCTTGCTGAGCTGGTGCCTGGAGCCGGCCCTGGCTGGGGCTGTGACTTGCTGTGACCTGCTCACTCACTTGAAACCAGCAGGACAGAAGGTGTCGCGTGTCCATGGGCAGGGCTATGCAGATGAGCAGTGTCTGGCGGCAGGACGGAGAGCAGCGAGAGGAACCGAAGGAGCCCGGCGGAGAGAATTCTCTGCGTGTGGCCAGAATCCCACCAGTTTTCTCTGTGTTGGGGGGGGGCAGATTTCATGATGTCACAGTCCTTGGGGGAGGGGTTTGAATCATAACTCCAAAGTCGGAGAAAAACTACCCCCACTTCTTCTCAGGCTCCACTAGGGGCTGGGCTGGGATCACTAGGGAGGGAAGCACTGGCAAAAAACAGTCTCCCCTATGGAACCCAGGAGTCCTGGCCCCCAGTCCCCCTGCTCTAGACCCCCTCCACTCCCAGAGCCAGGGATAGAACCCAGGGGTCCTGGTGCCCAGCCCCCTCCCTGCTCTGACCACTAGACCCCACTCCCCTCCCAGGGTGGTGCAGGGGTCACTGGGTCTGTGTCTCAGCTCAGCTAAGGACCTTGACTGATGTTCCCAAAGTGCTTCCTTCTGAATCCAGCACATCTGCCCCCCCTGCCCAGTCACTGCCCACCCCCGTGTGGGGGCACCAGCACTGTGCCGGGTCATGATGGGAAATTGTCCAAGCTGGCCCAGGAGAGACACGTGTCTCCTGCTGCCACCTGCTGGTGGGGCTGAGCCCGGCTCTGTGTGTGTTTGTGTGACACTGTTTGTAGCAATGTGTTGCTGGGCTAACCAGTAGGAAATGGCTTTGCAGGATTTTGTATTCTGCAGCCAGTGACACACACACAAAGGGACTCACACAATCCCAAGAACACTCACACACAACACACTCAGAGGGACATGCTAGCCCAACCCCCAAAGAGAGAAACAATCACCGCCCCCCCCCACACACACCATAATATTCACAATTGTGCTCAGAGACACAACTGCATGCAGTTCACTCCCACTGCTCCAAATACAAGGACCTCCTGCCCCACATAGCATGTGCCAAGGCCTGTGAAACTCACTGCCACTGCACAGCTACCAATGAGAATGATCCCCTCATGCTGGATCATCTGCTTGGCCCCCTGCCCCCTCTCAGGGTGCCCTGTGTGGCGTGGCTGGGGGTTGTGCAATGGCCCAGCACCAGGCAACACAGAACGGACACCACACGTCCTGCCCCACCTCACCTGAGCTGCTCTCCAGGTGCATTGGAGCCCAGTGCCCTGCACCCTGGCACTCCTGCCCCACAGGGGGTGAGCTGCAGCCCCCGCCACACTCCGCAGAGGGGAGAAGGGTCAGGCCAGCCAGCCCTTGTAAGATGGGGAAATCACCACTGGGGTCGACGGTATAGGGGCTGTGACATACAGAGAAACGGTTGTCGCGCCGGCAGAGGGCAGCAGAGCATGCGCACACACACACACAATTGCAAACATACATGAACACATGCATGAATCCAGCCACATACACACAATTGCTAATATACACAAACACCTGCACAAATCCAGCCAACACCAACACAAGCCTGGGAGCCAGGGGAGCAGAGCAGGCTGGGGCCGGGTAACTCCACTTCCCGCAGGAAGTAGCCACCCCCCTTGGTCCCACGGTGGCCTGGGACCAGCCCCCCTCTGCTTCTCCCCATGGAGGCCTGGGGCCCCAGCCTGCTCTGCTCCCCTGGCTCCCAAACTTGCGGGGGGGAACCGCCCCACAGCACTCGCCGGCGGCGTGGCTGGGAGCCAGGGGAGTGGACCAGGCTGGGGCTGGGTCACTCCACTTACCATGCAGTGAGTGCAGGGGCGGGGGCCATGGGGAAGAGCCGGGCAGCCCCCCCGCAGCAGCTCCCCACCCCAGCTCACCTCCGCTCCGCCTTCTCCCCTGAGCTCGCCGGCGCCGCTCCACTTCTCCCACCTCCCAGGCTTGTGGTGCCAATCAGCTGTTTAGTGCTGCAAGCCTGGGAGGGGAGGAGAATCAGAGTGGGGGCGGTGTGCTCAGGGGAGAAGACGGAGCAGAGGTGAGTTGGGACACGGAGTGGTTCCCCTGCGTGCCCCTCCCATTACTTGCTGCAGGCAGCCCCCCCCCACATCCCCATCATGCCCCAGCTCACCTCCACTCCCCCGCCTCCCCTGAGTGCGATTTTTAGTGCCCCCAACCACTTGGCACCCTAGGCGGACGACTAGTTCGCCTAGTGGTTGCACCGGCCCTGGCCACTGCCTATCAGCAGGATTCCCCCTCCTCCTCCTCAGTGAGACTAAATCTCCTCACCTAGACAGCTGGTCCGTCCGCTGCACCCCAATCCCCCATGCCTGAGCCTCCCGGCCAAAGCCCTGCACCTGGCTCCAGAGAATTAAGTCTCACATCTCACTGGGAACTCGACTTCTTGTGCCCAGAGAGTCTCGGCCCCCCTCAGTAGCTGACCCGAGAAACACAGTGTCTGCAAAAGCAGCAAAGAGTCATGTGGCACCTTATAGACTAACAGACGTATTGGAGCATGAGCTTTCCTGGGTGAATCCCCCCTTCGTTGGATGCGTCAGTGTCGGCCTTTTCCAAAGAAGTGCCTGGAGGGCCTTTTCCTGCGTGACCACGTGGCCTAATGGATAAGGCGTCTGACTTCGGATCAGGCAATTGAGGGTTCGAGTCCCTTCGTGGTTGTGCTTGTGCAGTTTTACCTTTGAGCTGAACGTCCTGCTCCCTTCAGGGCTGGAACCTCTTCTTGGCTGCTCAGGCCAATGCTCTGGCTGCAGCGAGAGCCCCAGGAAGGAGTTGGGGGGGTGGGCGTCACAAAGGCTGGGGCATGAGCCCCAGGTGCTTCCAGTCTCGCCTTTGCCCTTCCTGACTTGCCAAAGAAACTGGGCGGCTGCCCCGGCTAGCGTGTGCGCCTGTCCCTGTGCTGGAGGGTACTTGCTACATAGCACCTTGGGAGCCTGGGTGTTTCTCTGCTTCTTGCCAGCTGGGGAAAAGCCTCTTGGGGTAAAATCTCCTGCCCCACTGCCAAAGTGAGCACCTGGAGTGGGAACAGTAAGAGGCCCCACCAGGAGGCTGGCCCTGCTTTCCTCCCATCTTCTGATGTTGGCCACAAAGCATCAGCAGCTGGTTGTGGGTGGTTTTCAGTGGGGGTTTGGCATGCCAGGGAGCAGCCTGGCTGGGTGTCTCTGTGGCTCTCTGCTGGCTACGCATAGGCATGGTTCTCCTCTCCTCTTGCCCTGCCCTTGGTTGCTCTGTGGCTTTTAAGCCTTCCCTTGGAGCTGTCAGCACCAGCCGCCTCTGTCCTAGGTGCCCAGAGGAGGAGAGGTGCTGGGCTCCAGCCTGGGACTCTGCCTCCCTCCTGCCTTTCCCTGACTATGTAACCTGGCCCTGACACTCCTTTCTTCAAGCGCCATGTGGGCAAGAGGAAAAGTGTGGTAGAAAGCACAAGGGCCAAACTTGTGGGCATCAGAAATCCCAAACACCCAGTCAAACCATAGCCACTTCTAAACCCCATTCCCACCAGAGACCTGGCTCCAGTGGGTATGAGTCACTCAGCACAAGGTAAACAACTCATTCTTATACAGCTGGAGATAGGAAAGCGCTTGGATCTCCAGGGATTTACCATAATGTCCCACTGAGATTTGAACTCAGATTCCAGCATGCCAACCATTACACCATGGGCCCAGCTTGTGCTAGTTTCTCTGAACATTGGTGACCCTATCATAGAATACCAGGGTTGGAAGGGACCTCAGGAAGTATCTAGTCCAACCCCCTGCTCAGAGCAGGGCCAATCCACAGACAGATTTTTATCCCAGATCCCTAAATGGCCCTCTCAAGGACTGAGCTCACACACCTGGGTTTAGCTGGCCAATAGTCAAACCACTGAGCTCTCCCTCCCTCACAGGCCCAGCTTGTGTAAGGGACTGTTGGCCCTTTACTAAAAGTGAGTGGGGTTTTTTTGGTTGGCTAGTTCCCAGTCCCACTAGAAGGGGGAAGGGTCAATGGGAAATCAGGACCCTGAGACTGACAGGCCCCTGGGGCAATGGTCACCAACTGGTAGGGAACAAGTGAGAATTTGTTAATGAGTAAAATTCCTGGTGAAAATTGGCAAAGCTGTGGAAATTTTGAAAAGTTCCAGTGAATTTACACATGAAGATACAAACAGAGAGACAAATAGAGAGAAAGAGAACATCACAGACTGCACAGGCCCACACAGACATAAACAAAAACCAAACCCACACAGCACACAGAGCCATATACACACAAGGGAAAGCCACACAAAGCAGAACAAATCCACACCAAAAAATACAGCAAAAGCCCACAACAAGAAAGTACAAAAACCACATACCAAAAGAATACTTAGCAAAAAACAATCTGCATGCAAAAGTCACACACACACACACACACAAAACTATGCAAGGCATCCACAAAAATTATACAGGACCCACATGCACATCAAGACGACAGACAACAAAAACCCAACATACAGAAAGCCAGGCAGGGTTTGAGTCTCACAGCGAAGAGGGTGAGCACACAGGTGGTTTGGGGAGCAAAGACTGAGGGGGAGTCGGGGGCAGTGCTCTGAGCTCTGCTCGACCCCTCCTGACACAGGCGGCTGGTGGAGAGCAGAGCCTGGTAGATCTGTGGAATCTGCCCTGCTCTCTGTAAAACAAGGGGACCTCGGTGTCTTCTGAGCTGCAATTGTATTTTCTGCAGGGCAAAATGATTGGCAGAAGCCATTTGCTTAAAGGAAGCTAGTGCTATAGGTGAGGTTTGAACTCACAACCTCCGCATGATTCTACTCAGCACTGCGCTGTAATTACTGGGCACTAACCCATTGCACCACTGTGCCCTGTTTTCAGGAGCTTATCTCCATGTTTCATGGATGGATTAGCGAAGTGCGGGGGTTGCATTAGCTAAAACAAATCCATATTAAAGGCTGCAGGATGGCAGCAGCAGAGGTGGGGTGTCTCCTTCCATGTGATAGAGCTGGTTGCCCCTTCCGTTGCTCAGGGGAAGGTTGGTGCTTTGAGCCCACCCGGTGCTGGAACGTCCCATGGGTGAGATTAACGGGACTCTTGGGAAGGGAGGGGAAGTATTTTCTATGCCTGCCTAGGTACATTGGTCTCCTGTGGCCCTTTCGGCTCTCTGCTCCCCTGCTGGGGAGTTGCAGAGACAAGCCCCCATCTGGGGAGTCACCGAGAGGCTGTGTCCCATGGCGTGTGTGTGGGAGAGGGGTAGGGGTGGGATGGGGCTCAAGGGGAGAAGGTTCTGTGTGACAGTGTGTGCGGGAGGGGGAGGGTGTGTTCCTTAGGATAGAAATGATGGAAAACACAGGGGCAGTGACAGTGAAGCCCCGTGTCTGAGTGTTATGACCCTGTGTGGTGCCACCGTTCACCTTCCCCTCCTATGGGCTCAGCTTTCATTGAATCCAGCATTTTTTCACCTGTCCTCACCACAGAGGTGTCCCACATGCCTCAGCTACCAAGTGTCCCTCTTAGAGACGCCGAGGACTGGAACTGATTTCAGCTGCTGGACAGCTCTGCTAGGTCTTTATTCATTTGCACAGGAAAATGCTGAGTGTTTAAATTCATTTCAAGCCCCCTGCCCCCATTCAGCGAACTCCTGAACATACTGGAGATGGGTCTGGAAATTGATTTTCATTCGAAAAAGTTTTTAAAGGGAATCACTTGGATTGGAACTAGGAACTCATTTCCCTGCACGGAAACATTCACCCACTAATCTACCCTCACAACAGAGAGTATCCTGTATAGCCTAGAGCAGGAACAGTTTTTAACCTGGGGGTTAGTAAACTTTATACAAACACCACAGTTTACAAACTCCCCACCCCCGCTCTGTGTCACCAGAGCACAACTACTACTCTCCTTGGGGCACACACAGCTCCCCAGCTCCCTGCCCGCCAGTCTCTCCAGCGTTGCTCCAATCCCTTAAAGCAGGGTCTCAACCACAATTTACCTTAGGGCCGGTGCCAGTCCTCCAGTCCTCCCAGTGGCCAATAATGTCACTCATACCGCCCAGAACCCGTCCCCCAAAACTCTGCCCCTCAGCTGCCTAAGGCTCTGGGAGGGAGTTTGGGTGGGGGGAGGAGGTCTAGGGTGCAGGGCCTGGGTTAGGGCTGGGGATTGGCATTCAGAAGGGGTGCAGGGTCTGGGAGGGAGTTTGGGGGCTGGGGGTGGGGAGGGAGGGGGTGCAGGCTCTGGGAGAGAGTTTGGGGGTGGGAGTGAGTATATGAGGAGGAGGTGGGGGTGCAGGCTCAGGAAGGGGGTCAGGGGTGTGGTGCTTACCTGGGGCTCCAAGGTGGGGCAGGCTGGGGGGCCTCCGTGTGCTGCTGCCCCCAGGCATCACCCCCACAGCATCCCATTGGCCACAGGGGTGATCAGGCAGGGGCAGCGCGCGGAGGCACAGCCCCACCCTGTCCTGCCATGCGGAGGGGCCGGCAGCCACTGGAGCGAACAGGCAGATGCTGCTCAGCTCCGCTGCACTGACAGGGCCCCGGGGGGGGAGCGCCTGGGAGCGCCAGGTGGGGCCAAGGGAGTGACCTGGTCCCAAAACTGCTGGATCCCCATGGGCAAGACCTGGGGACCAGGACTGCCAGCCAGACAAACACCTTTAAGAGGAGGCGTCCCTCTCCCTGTCAAAAACTGATCTTCCTCCTTCAGTTCAGTGACAGCCTGAATTGTTCCTTATCCCGGCAGAGCCAGAGGATTGAAAGCAGCAACATCAAACCCCTGTGTAGCTTGCAGGAATGGACATAAACACTCCCTGGTATCTGAGGAGATGTTCAGCTTTGCCCTTGGTCAACTACAAGGCTAAAGGGAAAGGAGGTGGTGCCAGGTATAAAGAGTGAAACACGACACATCACAGTTATGCCCACTGTGGATGCAAAATCTTTTGACATACTTCTTCTTAGCAGCCGTGTATTGTTTTCTCTGGAGTCCAGGCCTTGACCAAGAAATTTGTACTTTGCTAAAATAATCGACTGCCCCTGGTGAAGACAATGGACTTGACACCCACTGGGGTGTCCCTACACAGGTACAAGTACTAAAAACAGTGGCTGCCTTTTAGCCATAGATTTTAATCAGGGCAATAAATTGAAACAAACCCCTGTTAAATCATTTCTCAGCCCGAGTCCTTCACATTCCATAGAGCATTGGGCCACCATGTGGATGTTTCATTTCTGACCTCAGTTTCACACAGAGACAAAATTTCCTTTGCACAGATCCATAAACAGCAAAACCTCCCTGTGTCTCTAGTATGACCCACAGCATTCGATGCCAGTGAACCTTTTTCTCCTGCAATGGCGACGGTCAGACATAGGGGTCATGGCACCTGCATCCCTGCCAGGGAGATATTGGCTCCACTCTTTCTTTCTGCTGCTGTTGTTAGTCCATGAAACATCAGGGATGCAATGCAAGGCTGAGTTCACGCGCCAGCCCTCTGAAAAATTTCAGTGCCCCAGAGAAATCCTGCCCCCTGCTATTGGAACGATGTGCTGGAGATTTGACTAGGAAAGGGACTGTCTGAATTGTCGGAGTGGGGAATGAACAACAATCTACAGCAATGTCATTCACACAAACACACTCTCATGCTGCTCCAACCGGAAGGGAAATGGGCAGGAATTCTCGCTGTTCACCCACGGACACACTTACACTGATGCGCAGCCATGAGTGTGCTGGGGAAGCTGGTCTGAGCAAACAATTTGAAGTGACAATTCAGTGAGAACAAAATCATCATTCAGTGAAATGGCTGTAGGTCAAGTAGTTGTGGCCGAGTGGTTAAGGCGATGGACTAGAAATCCATTGGGGTCTCCCTGCGCAGGTTCGAATCCTGCCAACTACGCAAGCGCTCCGCTGCTGTTGTTATTATTGCAGTCTTAGTGCCTGAGCATCCACAGTGCGAACTGGAGATAAATCTAGTTTCACTCTGTCTACACTTAAAACGCTGCTGTGGCACTGCTATAGCACTTTGGAGTAGACAGTGACTGGAGGGATTTTCCCATCCCTGTAATAGCTGCATGGACAGAACAATTCTTCCTTTTCTTTAGCACTATCTAACCCGGGATTAGGTCACCTTAACTATATGGGTTTATTGGGGGGTCACACCCTGGGAGACATCGCTTTGCCAGTTCAGTGCCCAGCGTACACCAGCCCTTAGATCCCTCTGGGTATTTCAATGCAGGTAATGACCTGTGAGAGGAAAACATCAGCTCACAAACACAGAGACTGAATTTCCCACATTTAATCTCGCTGCACTTTCCAGAAAGTCACAAAATTCAATTCATTCTTGCTAGGAGAGAGAAAAAATAAGTGATACTAAGTTTTTGGCTTGATTAAATAAAATTAAGTGTTTAATTAATATAGTAAAAATCTGTACTGATTCCTCTAACTAACACCATAGTGAGGACTTCAATAACACAGACATAGGTTGGGGTTTGTTACAGGAATGGATGGGTGAGATTCTGTGGCCTGCATTGTGCAGGAGGTCAGACTAGATGATCATAATGATCCCTTCTGACCTTAAGTCTATTAATCTATTAATCTTTTCCCAAATTTGGAAAATTGTGCAGGTCAGAATGTGAATAGTGACCCCGTCTCCTTCCTGCACCTGCCCTACATTGCTCCACAGCAGCTTCTCCCCCTGCAGAGTCACCCCAGCACTGCAGTGCAGCTGCCCACGGTTCAGCAGGGGCCCCTGGCAAGGACCGTGGGTGCAGCTAATAGCCCGGTGTGCCTGGCCGTGAGGCAGCTGTAAAAAAGCAACGCTCCCCTGAGAAGTACAGAGACTGAATTCCCCAACTTTAACATCATGACCCCCTGTAGAAAGCCACACGTGTCAGTTGTAGTTTCACAGGGAGATGCAAAAATCAAGTGACACCAATTTTTAAATTGAGGAAATAAAGTTGAGGAGATAGTTATTAATCTCACAAAAATACACTAAAGATCCCTCAACATAACACCTGAAGGCGAAATATGAACAGAGACAAACCTTGTCAGCAAAGGCTCATTTCCCAAACGACCCTCAAAATGTTACTAATTCCCACCCCTCCTCCACAGGAGCTCTGTGCAGTGTCACTGTTCTGCAGGCAGCTTCCCATTAAATGCTGTTGTGGGACATTCCCAGACCTGGAAATGTACCAACGGCAGAATTTGAAGAGCAAACCTGGCTCCCCGCACCAGGCGGGATTTGAGTGTTTTGTCCCTGTCACTTTGTCTTTGTCAATAGTACAGACGCCATGGGCAGGACTCCAGGCTCTGCTTGAGGGATCCTGGCACAGGGGCTGGGGGCAGGAGAAAGGATTGTAGATTCTGACCTGTGCTCTGGAGAGAAGGTAATAAGTGAAGGGGCATTTTTGAGTCCTCCCCTTCTCAGTGTCCCTGGGCTGGAATTCTACATTCCGCAGGGCCAAATGAGGGGGTGGTGTCACTTGGTTAATGAAAATCAGTGCTCTAGGTGAGGTTTGAACTCACAACCTCAGCATAGCTCCTCTCAGCATTGCCCTATAAGTACTGTGTGCTAACCAATTGCGCCACTGGAGCACCTATTGATTAGTGTTTTCTGAGACCCCCTAGGTTAATACAGGTGAGGAGTGACCCCCCAAAACATTCTCAGTGGGGTTGAGAGCAGGTAGCGACAAGTGTTGTACTTGGTGGGGTGGATCCTTTTTAAGGGTTCCAGGCCCCATTTCACCCTTTTGTTCTTCCCTGTGTAATAACAGAGCTGGTTAAGACTCAATGGAGAGTCTTGCTGCAGACCAACAGAGCTGAAATCACTGATAACCAGCTCTAAGCATTAGTCCTGCTTTGGGACAGTGTCTCTCATGCAACAAACTGCCCAGTCTGCGCTAGCAGTGAGGCTCCCTCACTAACAGCTGAAATCAGGGAGAGCTGTGTGAAGTGCAGGGCCCCAGGGGGGCCTGAACAGGGGGGAACAACACCCCAGGACTTTTAAAAATGGGAGGGCTCAGCCTTGCCACTTTGTAATGACCGTAATGGTGAGTGAGGGGGGGAGGGGGCGGAGAGCAGTGAGCAGGAGGTGGGATCATGGGGGAAGAGGCAGCATAGGAGTGGGGCCTTGGGGAGAAGGGGTGGGGCAGGGGTGTGGGGTTGAGTGGAAGGGGTGGGGCTACTGTTCAGGCTCTGGTGGCTGCTACTTTTAGGGAGCCTGTTCCACTCCTGGTGGGACCACAAGACGTCCCAGAGCAGAGAGGGTGGCCAGCAGAGCGGTGACAGGGAGGAACGGCAAGTGGCCGGCAATGTGGCCAGACAGCGGAGGGAGAAAGGGGCTTTCCCCCCAGGAGGTGAGAGGTGAACTCTGGGTTTTCACTGACCCAGGACAGCAGCTGTGGGTGAGGTGCAGTGAAGGGAGGGGCACATCCACAGAGCTTCTGGTGTCTGGATTTAGGAGCCTGAGGCAAAAGGCCACTGCCCAGCGCACTGTGGGGGGTGTTTTGCTCATAGTGTTGTGTTATGATTGTGGTGTTTTCCCAAGTTAATACAAGGTGATTTTCCTCCTTTTTCTTAAAGTTTCTTTTCTACACTCAGTGGTTGAGTGGGGAAAGTATCGCCTCTTAGAGGCACCCAGTGGCCAGGGTTAGTTTCCCCAGGTTACTGGGTGGGGGCTTAAGGAGATTGTGTGTTGTATTGTTGAAGAGGAGCCCCAAGCACCCAAACAGGGAATTGTCACTTCAACCTTCAGAGTAAGAGCCAGAGGTGCTGCCAGCTGAGCTAGCCAGGCCGGCTAAATGTATTAACCCCTTTCACAGCAAGAGCAAACACCGGGTACTTCTGTGCTTCTCAGCAGCTGGGAAAGAGCCTCTTGGGGGAAATATCTCCTGCCCCACCGCCAAAAGGAGCCCTTGAGTGGGAACGGTCAGAGGCCTCACCTGCTTTCCAACCACCTTGTGATGCTGGCTGGCCGTAGAACGAATGCTGGTCTGTGGGTGGCCTTCAATGGGGGTTTGTCATGCCAGGGAGCAGGGAGCAGGGAGCAGGCTGGCCGGGTGTCTCTGTGGCTGTCTGCTGGCCACACATAGGCATGGTTCTCCCCTCCTCTTGCCCTGCCCTTGGTTGCTCTGTGGCTTTTAAGCCTTGGAGCTGTCAGCACCAGCTGCCTCTGCTCCAGGTGCCCAGAGGAGGAGAGGTGTGTTGGGCTCCAGCCTGGGACTCTTCCTCCCTCCTGCCTAGCCCTGACTATGAAGCCTGGCCCTGGCCCTCCTTCCTTTAAATGCCATGTGGGCAAGAGGAAGAGTGTGGCAGCTGCAGGGACCAAAGTTTTGCGATCAGGTGAAGCAGCGAGAAACAACCATATGATCAATCCACAGGAATCTCTAGCCAGACTGTTAAGTTCTAGGACCCCAACCTATAGCCACCAGCCCATTGAACCAGCCAGACCAGAGACCTATCTCCAGTGGGCATCAGTCACCCAGTGTGAGAGAAAAAAACTCACTCTAGTTCACCCTGAGAGAAGGTAGCCAAACACGTTGAGCTCCAGGGCTTTGCAGCAAAATCACATATCTCTAGGAGGTCCCACTGAGTTTTGAACTCAGATTCAAGGATTCAGAGCCCTGAGTGTTGCCCATTAGACCATGGGACCTGCTGCTGTTTTGTTCTGTAGATCCCTGTGACTCTCAGCTGGCTGGTTTGCACTCTGCACTTATTGCTTCCCACCATCGGCTTCCTCTCGTGGGACTCTCTCTCCTCCTCCAGCGACTGTGGTCCTGCTCTACCAGATCCGTGCGTCCTGCCCTGAGACCCCACATCCCCCTGCTTTGTCTCCATTCCCTGCAGGCCACAAAAATGTCAGGGGAGGCCACCCTTCCCTTCACTTGGTGCTCCCGCTCATATCGGCCAGCTGCAGCCTCATCTCCTGGAACTCGGCCAGCTGTCGCTTGATCCGGTCGTACAGTCACATGCTGACTGGCTCCCCTGCCTGGATGCTCTTGTGGAAATCCCACAGGTGACGCTGCAGGACTTGGCACCATTGGTTTCTTAAATGTTGTGGTGTTTGCCCGACTGCCACAACAAAGCCGCCAACTCCTCCCTCACCGACTCCCACCAATCCCCCTTTTTGCCATAGAACCCTCTGATGCTTTTCCGTTCTGCCAACACCGCCAGGCCTCCCCCTCTGCTCCTTTATCTTGCAAGCTCTGGATGTTCAGCTTCCAATATCCTCTGCCCTGGGTCAGGGAATTGAAATCCTGCTCAACACCAAACAGTCTAGAGGAAGGGAGCCAGTTCCTTCATAGAACTTTCCTTTCACGCCTTAACTGGGGACCATACACATTAATATAGCCATAACCAGTGCTACAGAGCACAAAGCCCACTAGTAATGCCCTCCCTGATTTGAGCTCCAGCACCTTCTGTACTCGCACCATGAATGTGAAGAACAAGACTCCAACCCCATCATTCTTCACTGGCCTGGAGGACCAGAGAGATGGGCCCTTCCACCAATCACCCTCTGCTCATCTAGCTACCCTAGACTTGTTAATGTGCATTTCCTGAACACCCACCATGTCCAAGCCCAGCTGCTCCAAGGCACTGAACATCAAGTGCCTCCTCCTGGGCCCCCAAATCCCTGCCACCTTCCAAATGGCCATTTTCACAGATGCCCCTTCCAGGGCACTGCCCTTGCTCAGCTGCACAGAGGACTTTTCATGCTCCCAGATGACAAACCACCACTGTACAAAAAGGGATGAAAGAGCCTGCCAAAGTCTGGGATTGAACAAACAGCCTTTAGATCTTCAGTCCAATATGCTCCTAACTGAGCTACTTTGGCAGCTGTAAAGCAGTATTTTGGCCTGTTGCTTCTCTTTCCGGGAGTTTTTTGCAGCTGTTGCACACAAAAAGGACGTCATTGTGAGTGGCCCATGATGACAAGACTCGCTTTTGCCTGCTTTGCTCAGCTTGACTTGCTGCCTCACCCGGTTCCTGCCCTAGTGCCCGGGTTGACCTGGTGGTGGAAGGGGACTGGGGGCCAGTGGTGCGGGGAGGAAGTTGAGCTGGACCCAGAGCTAGACTAGACCCTGGCAGCAAGAGTCTGGCCACCACTTGCTGCCCCACCCTGTTGTCCTGGCTTCCCCCACTGGGTGTCGTTTCGGGAGGGAAGTGGGGCTTCTGCCTCCCTTCCCCGATTTTCACCCCGCAGAGGAGTGTGAACAGGAAAACGAACGGCTGCTCCACACCCCCACCGGAGGAACCCGACTCCCTTAGCTGTGGGGAGTAAGAAGTGGCTGTTGGCTGACAGGGCCTGTCCCCGAGGAGCTGGAACAGCAGCTGCCGCCTCCCCCTCAGCTCCAGGCTGTGGGAAATGCTCATTGCCTGGCTGCATGGGCGGCTCCTGCTCCCTGCTCTGGAGAGCGTCTGTATTGCTCTGTCAACCCCCCGTCTTCACTGAGCCAGTCTGGTAAGGTCCCAAGTGCCCCCTCTGGCCTGGAAGTTGAGAGTCTGTGCAGACATCGGCCCCCCTGCCAGCCCCACAGGCAGCAGCAGCACCAGCCCCCCAGCACCACAGGGGCACTCAATGCACTTCCTGTGGGGAAATGGCTCCCATGGAGTCGCTGACTTGGCTCGTTTCGCACTCTAGAGAGAGGAGCAGAACCAGGGCTATGGCTGATCTATAGGGCACCAGGTGAGTAGCAGACGGTTCAGGTGCTGAGAGTTTGCCGGACCCCTCAGGGACACAGTGTGAGGTGGTGTCCCAGGGATCTCTATGAAAGGAGCAGAACAGGATTTACTTGGGGTGGGAAGAGAACTGAGAGTGTCTCAGGGGGTTGTACAGAGGTATCGCCCGGGTGAGGGACTGGCTAAAACACAGGCCTCATTGTGAGCAAGATTCCAACCTGCACAGGGGAACCCTATTGGATTTTGACTCCAACGCCTTAATCACTCAGCCATCAGCACAGTAATGCCCTAATGCCAGAGAATCACAATGCCCAGGTGTGAAGTCATCTGAACTACAGAATTCCCACAGCAAACCTGGCTCCCAAAGCACAGGGGGGATTTGGGGTTTATTCTCTTTGCTTAGCCATGTGCAGTCGCACAGCAGGATGTGGCTGGTGGGACAGGGATACTGAATGCTCAAGGGTCAGACCTAGGAAGGTTGAAGCTTCATAAGCTTCTTGCCCTGCAGACAGCCTGCTCAGAGAAAGGAAACTCCCACAGAATCTGGACTGGCTGTGTATAGCGCACTTCCACCGCATTGCCCAGTGCCCCAGCGACAAGCCAGAGCTGTGGTCTGGGAGTGAGAGGCACAGGCAGAGCGCTGACTGGTAGCTCAGGGCTGGGATAGCAGGGGCTGCGGGCAGGGAGTCAGGGGCACCGGCAGAGCATTTAATTGAACCGATTTAAATCTCAGGTTTGATCATTCCTGGGACTGGACCTGGCTAGGACTCTCGGGCATCACTGAAGTGTTCTTGAAATCAGATTCCAGCTTTGTCCGGCCCCCTCCTTTTCTGAGCTGGGCTGCAGCCCCTGATGCAGCCGCCCGCCCGCCTGCCGCGGACAGCGGGCCCAGCAGAGGCCCCAGCAGGGACCAGGCGGCACTTCGGCAAGGGCCCCTGGTGGGGCTGGCAGCTGGGCTCTCAGCGCCGAAGAGCCCGGACTGGCCAGGGGAGTGCACCGGGCCAGGCAGGCAGGCAGCGGGAGGGGCCTGACTGGAGGGCCAGAGGCATGTGAGCATGTGTGCGAGCAGAGCATTGTGGGAGAGGAAGCAGGGGTAATCAAGTGTATTTTCCTGTTTAGTTTGCATCAAGGACAGAGTAACTGTACCTGGCATTTGAGGCCTGAGAGCTTAACCCTCGCGTGAAAAGTACTCACCATTAAGGGGTCTGGGTTCCAAATGGCAAAAAGTTGTGGGAGATAGAAATGGATGTATGTTTTGTTCTTGCATTTGCTATTCCAGGTGTGGAAAGACAGAGGCAATTTTAAATTTTTTAGAATTGTTGTTAGTGCTGCAGTGTTAAAATCACTTGCCCTAAGCTTATGCCATGTGATCTCTTTCATGGTATATTTTGGCCCTGAGAGGTAAAAGGCTGCTCTGGGGGTAGTGTTATGGAGTGAGGTAGCAAATGTTGGTTGCAGAGATGGTGCGTGTGCCACAAAAGTTGTTCCCCCCCCCTGCTCTGGTCCCAGAGTCCAGGATTTGCAGAAACCCACCCACTGACCTGTGACTAACAATCTCGCTCTGCTAACTCTTCCAGCAAAACAGGCCAAAGAAAGTGTATGCGAGCGCTGTACCACAGCCCCGGTGCTCTTTTCGGTTCCTTCCCACAGAACTTTCCTTCCATAGCAGTCCAGTTCCTTGCTGTTGCTTGTCTATCCACTGCATGCATGTGCTATACCGTACCCTGAGCTGATTCCGGGCTTTTGTGCTCAATACAGCCTTGCCCCTCCATGTCTCTGTGGCGCAATGGGTCAGCGCGTTCGGCTGTTAACCGAAAGGATGGTGGTTCGAGCCCACCCAGGGACGATGCTAAGCCCGTGCTACTTCCTTGCTTCCCCGAGGCCTGTGGGCGGAGCCTCAAAGGTCCCATTTTGCTGCCTCTTGGCCTCAGTGCTTTCAGCTGGTGGTCCAAAGAGCAGGCTGGATGCCATTCAGAAACCCATCTGCCAGCAGCCGTGCCGGAGGCTCAGGCTTAATCCTCACAGCCGAGCACAAATACTTTCAGCCGGGAACATTTCGGTCCCTTCTCGCATCCGCCCCAGCGGCAAGGGAGAAGCGGAGGAGACAGGCCGGCTCAAAGACACCTCCCTCCCACTTCCCTGTACGCTGTGCAAAGCTCTTGGCCTGCCTCATGCCTCGTCAGGAAAGCACGGCCATGCGGCCCAAGCCTGAGTCACGTCCGCGGCCTGGCCCGCCCCGCCCCGGCTGACAGCGCGCAGAGCCACGCGAGTCAATGGCAGGTCGAGTCGGGAGCCTCGGCTCTTTCACCTGACAGCCACACACACAGCGCTGCCTAGCGCCCCCAGAGCCTCCCTCGTGTTCTCCCGCAGCAGCCGCCTGCCGGTGTGGGTGGGAAAAGGGGACCAGGAAGCACTGCAGCCTCATTCCTGGACAGGAGGCCCTGGCCACGCCCAGGCCTGCCTCTTGCCTTCAGCCCAGGCAGCCAGAGGTGCCAGGGAGCTCCCTGGCAGGCCGCCACTTCGCCTCAGCCACCTCTTGCCTCATGGCCTAGGCTCTTGGGGCTCTGCTGGTCACCCGCTCGCTTGAAGGCCCAGAGGGAAAAGAAACAAGCGCACACGTAGCAGAGGACGGTTTCGATCCATCGACCTCTGGGTTATGGGCCCAGCACGCTCCCGCTGCGCCACTCTGCTGCTTCTTCACGCTCTCCCCCTGCCACCTAGCTGCCACTATCCGGATTAGTGCCTTACATGCCCTCGCTCTGGCAGGCAGATGCGCAGGCCTTAGGCAGCTGCCCTGGTTACAGGATTTTACAGCTAGCTTCTACAGGGTAAAAAGGATCTATTTGGGGTTTGGACCCCATTGGGAGCTGGGTAGCTGAGTGCCAGAGACGGGAGCACTTCTTAAACTGTTTTCAGTTACGCTTGTGGGGGACGAGGTTCAGTCTTGGATCCATGTCTGCAGCAGGCAAACACCTCTGGCTCAATCGCCCCCCGCCGTATTAGCAGAGTAAAACGCGGAGCGAACGCACACGCCTTGCAAAGGAAGAGGAGCTGGGATCTCGAACAAAAGTCAACATTTTATTAAGATGAAGTTCAAAGAAAAAAAAGTGTACGGTACAGAGTTTCGGCGTAGAAGTTTCTGGTGCTCAGGGAACAACGTACAGCTTACCCAAGGGGTGCAAAGTTCGGTTTAAAATGGGGTGGCGTAAAAAATACATAATCTGCAATAGCCCTGACTGGGGGTAAAAGGTTAACGTACAGCCACTGAGTTAGGAGGGTATGTTGTCCATATGAGGGCTACGTTCAGGTGTGGAGTATAACGAGCGGTTACGACGATGAGGATGGATTGACCCGCGTTAGGTGAGTTTTAACGTTCGGTGTTTGGGAATCTTTGCCACAATCTAGTTGAAGCAGGGTCAGTATGAAGTCAACCCTTCCATCTGTTGGTGATCTGTCGTCAAGGCCTTTTGGGGCTGATGTCATTTGCATGGTAACACCCACCCCGGATTGCATGATGGGAGTGCTTGTCCAAACGGTCATTTCAGCTGCTGCGGGATCCCCAGTCTCTTTGTTATTGGGGCAGGAGTAATCCAGTGTATTTTCCTGTTGATTTTGGATCAAGGACAGAGTAACTGTACCTGGCATTTGAGGCCTGAGAGCGTCACCCTCGCCTGAAAAGTACTCACCATTAAGGGGTAGGGGTTCCTAACGGCAGCGTGTGGAGGGAGGTAGAAATGGATGTTTGTTGGTCTCTTGCAGGTGCTGCTGATGTTCTTTCTGCTGTCCCTGGTGTGGAAAGACAGAGGCAGAGGCGGTTTTGAATCTCTTCAAATTGTTGTTAGTGCTGCAGTTGCTCACCCTAAGCTTATGCCGTTAGATCTCTTTCAGGGTGTATTTTGGCCCTGAGAGGTAAAAGGTGTGTTGTTAGGGAGTGAGGTAGCAAACGTTAGTTGCAGAGGTGGTGCATGTGCCACAGAAGTCGTGTGGCCCCCCCCCACCCCTGTCCAACAGTCCAGGATTTGCATAAACCCACCCACTGACCTGTGACTAACAATCTCGCTCTGCTAACTCTTCCAGCAAAACTTTTCTGCCAGGTTCTCATTCCGAACTGTATTCCTATGAACTTAAGCTTTTAAATAGCATCACAGTCCACTTCTTTCAGTATATCTCAATTTTTCATTTATCTGTCTAAGATTTTAAATGTATGCTTTAACACACTATTTGTAGTGGAATAATAATTAATTCTATTTTTCAACTAAAGAGAGAAGAAAACAATAAAATGTGTATTTAGAGAGTTCCGCAAAATGTCAGGATGTTAAACACATATATTTTCTATCTTTCTTAAATTGCTACTTTGGAACCCATGTCCCTTGTCTATCGATTCTTATGTAGGTTCGGGTGAGTCCCGAAATCATGAACTGCTAAGTACCGTTCTACTGTTTTTGATTCATATGACCAGGATTACTACACTTTATTACTCCTGCCCTATTAAGAAAGTGTTTGGGGATCCCACAGCAGCCAAAATCACCATTTGGACAAGCACCCCCATCATGCAATGTGGGGTGGGTGTGACCATGCACATCAGCAACCAAAAGCCTTTACAACACATCACCAACAGATGGCAGGGTAGAGTTCATTCTGACCCTGCTTACATCCTCCCCACAGCCAAGAGTTGGTGGTCCTGATAAATCACACTCCCTATTATACCAGCTCATTGGTATTGAATGCTGAAGTTATGGCTAGCAAAAGTAGCCACCCATCTCTGCCCTGTAGCATCCAGCTTAGCCCTTCTTAACACATAAGTCAGTGGATTGTTCTCTGTGCATACCTGAAACTGAGCACCAGACAAGTAGTCTCGAAATTTCTCAATGATGGCCCATTTCAAGGCCAAGAACTGCAGCTGGTGGATGGGATAGTGAGTTTCGCTATCAGACAGTCCTCAGCTGGCAAAGGCTACAGATTTACATTTACCTTCCACTTCCTGGTAGGAGAGTGCTCCCAGACCCTCCAAACTGGCATCAGCATGCAGGATACTGTTTGTTTGGTCAGCAAGGACTAGGACTGGCACAGGAATCAGGCAAATAATGATTTCCCGTAAAGCCCTGTCACATCTCTCATCCCGCCATGTCCCCAATGGAGAGGAGAGGAGCCCCTCCCCTGTCCCAGGCCAGGCGTACCAAATCTGTGGGGGCAGATGTCCATGGCCCAGCCCAGGTGAGCTGGAGCTGCTGGGGAGAGAAGTTCCTTCCTCAGCCCAAGCCCACCAGAGTTGATGTTGCAGTGGGGGAAAGGTATTTCTCACCTGGTTTTTAGATGCTCTGATGAGAGGGAGCAGAAGAAAGATTTTTCTTCTCCTTACATTTCAAATTCTCCAGCCCCACCCCTAACCATTTTCTGCTCTAGCCTGATCTCTCTCTTATGTGTCCAGGGCCGTCCTTACCCATAGCCAGCTGCCTAGGGCACCACTAGGTGTGGGGGCACTGCTCTGCTGGGAGCCTGGACAGATGGGAAGCAGTGGAGCATGTAAGAGCAGGGCTGCTGGGTCCTAGAGAGAGCCGAATGCAGCACAGTCTGAGGGAGGGGATTGGCTGCTGGGGTCTCTGGGAAGGGGAGGGGTTGGGGAGGGAGCTCACCTGTGAGTGTGACTCTTTCCCCCGGCTGAGGTGAGGTGAGGCAGGCCCTGTGGCTCTGGAACCAGTATCCTCTGTTGTCCCCCATAACATCCATTCTTCTCCCACCCTGCCCCATGGAGCACCCCCTCCTTTCTCCCTCCTCCCCAGGAGCATCCCTCTCTCTCTCCTCCCTCCCCTCCATCAGGGATGGGTTGGGTGAGGTGCTGGGGGGTAGGTGGGGGGAGGAGGCTGGCTCCCTGCCTGCTGAGGAATGAAAGTGAAAGTAACTCACTTCCTGGGCAGTGAGCCAGGATTGGAATGTCACAGGGGGCTGGGCTGGGGTTAGCCAGATGTGTGAAAAATCAAGACAGGGGGTTGGGGTAGGGTGAGCAGATATCCCTATTTTATAGGGCCAGTCCCAATTTTGGGGTCTTTTTCTTATATAGGCTCCTTTTACTCCCCACCCCCACCCCCTGTCCTGATTTTTCACACTTGCTGTCTAGTCACTCTGGGTGGGGGTAATTGGTGCCTATATAAGACAAAGCCCCAAATATCGGGACTGGCCCTATAAAATCAGGACATCTGGATCTGGTCAACCTAGCTGGGAGCGTGTCTCCCGGGCTGGCAGCTGCCACCGATCCACCTCATCCGGGGGGAGCTGTACAGGGCAGGATGAGCTGCTGTGGCTCCATGGGTGACCTGTCCCTGAGATCAGATGCTGTGCTAACTTCACCATGGTCCATAAGGCTGGTGGTGGTGCCCATTGGCGTGTGATTGGACCTGAGGGTTTGCTGCTGCTGTTGCCACTCTGCACCCCAAGAGGTGGATTTTGGGGTCTACTGCAGCTGTTGGACCAGCAGTATGAAAGCAGTACTGTGTTGCCATTTAGATTGTCATTTAACAACTTTGTTTGCCAAAAATTCTTGCTAACAATCCTGAATCCAATTTCAATATTTAAAAAAAAAGTCAATCTCTTAGCCAAAACAGAAAATTAAGTTGTTGACAATTATTAGTGACAGGTTTGGTTTGAGGCAGGGAGTGGGCCAGTTTTCATCAGAGAAACAAAAAATGTTGACTGACTTTCCTATAGCCTGTTACTCCTGATAAGAGCCCTCCAACAACTGTAATATGCTCATCTCCTTACTAGTGTATAAAGCAGGGGTCGGCAACCTACGGCACACGTGCCAAAGGTGGCAGGTGAGCTGATTTTTGATGGTACACAGCGGCAGGCTGAGCGGCTCAGCCCATCACTGCTCTGGGGTTCCGACTGCTGCCCTATTGCCAGCTGGGATACTGGCCACCGGCCCCACTCAGCACCCGCTGCTGGCCTGGGGACCCCCAAGGAACCCCAGGCTGGCAGCGGGCTGAGCAGGCCGGCTGAACCACTCAACCTGCTGTCAGCCTGGGGTTCCATTCATTCAGCCGGCAGCGGGCTGAGTGGGCTGGTGGCGGGCTGAGCAGGGCCGGTGGGGAGCTGAGTGGCTCAGTCTGCTGCCAGTCTGGGGTGCCGGCAGCACTCAGCCTGCTGCTACTCCGGGGTTCCAGCTGCCAGCCCCTTGCCAGTCAGGAGCCCAGCCGCCGGCCCCACTCTGCCTCCTGCTCACCCAGGCTGGCAGAACCCCAGGCTGGTAGCGGGCTGAGGGGGCTTGGTGGCCGGGATCCTGGCTGGCAGGAGTTGGTGGTCAGAACTACAGACCACCAGTGGGCTGAGCAGGGCCTGGGATCCTTGTCTCAGGTTCCAGCAACCAGCCCCGCTCAGCCCGCTTGCCGGTCTGGGGTTCCATTTACTCAGCTGGCAGCGGGCTGAGCAGGACCAGTGGCCGGGACCCCAGATAATAACAATAGTTTATTTATATAATATAGACATAGAGAGATACCTTCTACAAACGTTAAAATATATTACTGGCACAAGAAACCTTAAATTACAGTGAACTTGGCACACCACTTCTGAAAGGTTGCCGACTCCTGGTATAGACTGACCATATGTTGTACTAAGATTCTCCTGCTTTTTTTTTTCCTGTGAGTCGGTATAGCTTTTGCCAGCCCAGAAGTTGGGCAGCCAATGTTTTACGTTTTCACAATGTTTTGTCCAACTTTCATAAAGTAAATACATAGTTAATATGAGTTTAAAAGGCCAGGGACACTTCCTTGTGAAGAATCTGTACAGCAGATCATGCTAGAGCTGTGAAAATGTCAGTTTTTGATGGAACTTTAGAGGCAGTGATTTATCATGTATTTCAGGCAATGCCCAAAATGTGCTGCTATTGCTGATATCTTTCCAAACAAAAATAAGGCACAATAGGACTTATGTAACATTTCTGTGCTACCTTAATCTAGATGAGATGATTCTGTGCTGACTTCATTTTGGTCACTTTGTGCCTTACCTAGGAGTAAAACTAGGGTTATATTTTCCCACTGTTTGGAAACCCAGCTTATTAAACTGGATAATGCCATTGATCTACTTACAGTATAAAGTTGATATAGAGTTGTAACTAACATTAAGACTGATGCCCACTATACATTTAAAACTAAAAAGTGGCTTTGTAAAAATGACATGGGTTTCCAACTCTACTGTGTCTCAGTCTTCGCACTACTCAAGTTCACAGGCTCACGGCTATCCTATATTAGTTATTTTAAATATTTCTGATAATGACAATAATTTAAACAGTTATTTCTTTAAAAAACACCTTTATAAGTTATGTCGCATCGAAAACAACTTTCCGGGTCACAAAAAAGAAAACAGAAAGATGAAATAGGATTAGCTGTAAAAGCACAGAAGGGTTCTATACTTAAGTTTGTACATCATGAAAACAACAAAGTTGATCAAGATCATAATGTAACTTCCCAAGAAAATGTTTATGCAGATGAAGCTCAGGAAATGCAAGAACACACAGAACAATCATTTGAAACAGATGCAGACACAAAACAAGAAATTAAAACAGTTGAAACTGTACTAGCATGGGATATAGATGACATTGGCACATGGCCGCAATCTTTAAACAACGAATTCCGTGCCATTATACTTGAGAAAGGCCCTGTGAGAATAAAAGGTCTTGAATATCCTAAAGACAGTAGAGGTAGGAAATTCACAAAAAACAATTACTACAAAAGACTTTCTAATGGTGAAATTGTCAACAGACGGTGGCTTGTGTACTCTAAATGCAAGGATGCTGTATTTTGTTTCCCATGCAAGATTTTCAATAGTTGCAATTTTAAGATAGCAACCATGGGTATTAATGATTGGAAAAATCTTAGTCACATATTACTGCAACATGAAAAGGCACAACACCACATTGAAAGTATGCACAAATGGTGTGAGCTGAGTGTAAGGTTGAAAAATCAGACAACTCTTGATGCCCAAAATCAAAGATTGCTGGAGTCAGAGAAGCAGCATTGGCGTCGTGTTCTTGAACGTCTGTTATCTATTGTTGAATATCTATCAACAAACAATCTTGCTTTTAGAGGAAGCGTTGAGAAATTATTCCAGCCCCAAAATGGAAATTTTTTGGGCCTTGTACAACTGCTGGGAAAATTTGACACAGTGATGAGTGAAAATCTCCGAAGAGTAACTGAAAATGAAATACATGACCACTATTTAGGACCAAGAATTCAAAATGAACTGATCATGCTAATGAGTGATAAAGTGAGAGACAAAATTGTTTCATTGGTTACTTTGGCAAAATATTTTGCCGTAATTCTAGATTGCACTCCGGACATAAGTCATCAGGAACAGATGTCATTAGTAGTGCGATTTGTCGACATTAGTGATGCTGCACAGATTACAGTTAAGGAATCATTTATCACATTTTTAGAAGTACAAGACACTACAGGTTTTGGACTACTTCAAACTCTCCTTGATGAACTAAAACAAATGGGATTGTCCATAATGAACATTCGAGGACAAGGTTATGATAATGGTGCCAATATGAAAGGATGCATTTCTGGCGTGCAAGCTAGATTGCTGAGAGAAAATCCACGAGCCTTTTTTGTTCCATGTGCATGCCACAGCCTTAATTTGATTTTGTGTGATATGGCCAAGTCTTCTGTACAAGCTATATCTTTTTTTGGTTTGCTGCAACGCATTTACGTGCTCTTTTCAGCTTCCACTCAGCGATGGCAAATATTCAAAGCACATGTCAATGGTATTACTGTTAAGCCTCTATCTGAGACACGCTGGGAAAGCAGAGTAGAAAGTGTAAAAACGTTGAGATATCAATCTGAGGAAGTTTATGAAGCATTGGTTGCTATTTTGGAAGAAGCCAGAGATCCAAAAGCTAAAAGTGAAGCACAGTCACTGGCCTCTGAAATATCCAGCTTCAAGTTTCTAACGTCTGTTGTAATCTGGTATGACATTCTTGTTAAAATCTCAAGTGTAAGCAAAATAATGCAGAGTCCAATGGTGCAGCTTGATTCAACACTTACCTTACTAAACAACACACACGACTTTTTAGTGAAATACAGAGAACATGGATTCAAAGAAGCACAGGTTACAGCAAGAGAGCTTGCACAGGCACTCGGTGTAGAACCAAAATTTCCATGTGCGAATGTGACACGAGTTTCAAGGAAAAAACGGCAAATGGAATATGAAGGAGCAGATGAGCCCATAGACGATCCAGAAAAGAAATTTGAGGTTGAATTTTTTAATGTTGTGATGGATAAAGCAGTATCTGCTGTTGATGAAAGGTTTAATACTTTACAAGTACACCATGAACAGTTTGGATTTTTGTATGACATAACTAAATTCAACGAAATAGGAAAACAAGAGCAGCTAATGACAAAGTGCAAGAACCTAGAGAGCCTCCTGAAGCATGGTGATAGTTTTGATTTAAATGGACTTGAACTGTACGAAGAATTGAGTACACTGTCCTCAATGTTGCCACATGCAAAATCGGTGATGGACGTTGTACAGTTTATCCATAGCCGCAAACTTGTTGACATATATCCTAATGTGTACATTGCCACTCGTATTCTACTGACAATTCCTGTAACAGTAGCATCAGGAGAACGGAGTTTCTCAAAACTAAAGCTCATTAAAAACTATCTCCGCTCTACAATGAGTCAGGAACGCTTAACTGGTCTTGCTATTCTTGCAATCGAACAAGACACCACTTTGTCTTTGTCATACGATGACATTATTACTGATTTTGCAGCCAAAAAAGCCAGAAAGATTGCTTTTAATTAAAAACAAATCCTTGTTTCAATACCTCTTCATATACATTTCCAATAAAATGTTGACAAATTAAAAAAATTATATTATTTGCATCATTCTGTCAAATCAGAATTTTTTCTATAGTGCTACTTCTTTAGTGCTAGACCATCAGCCTTACAGTGTGCTTCATTAAGTTAAACTGGTTTTAATAACGTGAATGTGGCAAGTTTTCCAATACTGTATGCTTATGTTTGTGTTGCTAAGAGCAGATCAGGCACAGGGGCACCAGTTTAATAATCTCGCCTAGGGCACCATAAATCCTAAGGACGGCCCTGTCTGCGTGTGGACAGAATCTGGTGTGGGGAGTTCGTGCTGTGGGTGCCTGCGCCGGAGTCACTTCGGGGCAGTGATTGCCACTGAGCTGCATAGTGACCAAAGGCGTGTGACTGGGGTGTGGTGCCTGGCGGGGAGCAGCTCCTGGTGAAAAGAAAGCAGCAGCTCCTGTCCTAGCAGTGGTTTGTGGGGGTGGGGGGGTTTCTCTGCAACCATGAGTGGGATTGTTGTGGGTGCAACTAGACCCCCCCCTTCTCTGGTGGGCGGGGCTTCTACTGTCTGCAGGGGAGGGAGGGGTCCATGATGTCACAGCCCACGGTTGGGTTGGGGGGGGGAATCATGTTTCTGAAGTGGGAGAGCAACTTCCCCCGCTCCCACTCACTCTCCACTAGGGGGCTGGGCTGGGATCTCTAGGGAGGGGAGCACAGGGAAAAACAGTCTCCCCTATGGAACCCAGGAGTCCTGGCTCCCAGTCCCCCTGCTCTAGACCCCCTCCACTCCCTGGGCCAGGGATAGAACCCAGGGGCCCTGGTGCCCAGCCCCCTCCTGCTCTGACCACTAGACCCCACTCCCCTCCCAGGGTGCTGCAGGGGTCACTGGGTCGGTGTCTCAGCTCTGCTAAGGGCCGTGACTGATTTTCCCAAAGTGCTTCCTTCTGCATCCAGCACATCTAACACCCCCCCCCCCGCCCGGTCGCTGCCCACCCAAGTGTGGGGGCACCAGCACTGTGCCGGGTCGTGATGGGAAATTGTCCAAGCTGGCCCAGGAGAGACGTGTGTGTCCCTGCTGCCCCCTGCTGGTGGGGCTGAGCCCCACTCTGTGTGTGTGTATGTGTGTGTGTGTGTGTGTGTGTGGTGGCTTTGCGGGATTTTGTATCCTGCAGCAAGTGACACACACACACACATTGACACACAAAGGGACTCACGCAATCCCAAGAACACTCACACACAACACACCCAGAGGGGCATGCTAGCTCCACCCCCAAAGAGAGAAACAATCACACCCCCAGCCACACTCACAATAACCCACCCACACACACCAGACTATTCAGAATCGTGCTCAGAGGCACAACCGCACACAGTTCACTCCCACTGCTCCCAACACAAGGATCTCCTGCCCTACATAGCGTGTGCCAAGGCCTGTGGAACTCACTGCCACTGGACAGCTACCGATGAGAATGGACCTTTCCAGGAGACCAATAGACATGGCCGTGGCGACAGAGGGGGCTGGGCTCCCAGGGTCTGACCCGGGCTGAGACTGGTTCTGACCTAGAGGGGTCTATCCAGCAGGGGGCAGCGTGACCCACACACAAACCCACCAGAAGCACCTTTCTTAGCGGGTCTCCCAGGCCATCCCCCACCCTGCCCCGGGTCGGGTAACAAAGGGGTAGTACGGGACTCTGGGCTGTGTCACAACCCGGCCCCAGCCCCTCGCTCCCACAAGCTGGCGAGTTGGGTAACTGCCAAGGGATTGCACAAGAGAGAGTCAGAGCCAGAATGAGAACCCAGGAGTCCTGGCTCCCCCCAACACACACGCTAACCCCTGGACCCCACTCCCCTCCCAGGGCTGGAGATAGAACCCAGGAATTCTGACCACCAACCCCCCCTCCCCCGCTCTGACCACCAGACGTCACACTCCCCTTTTAGATCCAAGGCCTGTAGTGTGCGAGTGGAGCTGTCTGCCAGTGGGTGCTGAGCACCTATTTTTCCTCTGTTGGTTCTGCAGCCCCGTAGCTCCCATGGAGTCGCTGACTTGGCTCCTTTTGCACTCTAGAGAGAGGAGCAGAACGAGGGCTATGGCTGATCTATGGGGCACTAGGCGAGTGGCAGAGGCTTCAGGCGCTGAGAGTTTGCCTGACCCCTCAGGGACACAGTGTGAGCTGGTGTCCCAGGGATCTCTATGAAAGGAGCAGAACAGGATTTCCTTGGGGTGGGGAGAGAATTGAGAGTGTCTCAGGGGGTTGTACAGAGGTGTTGCCCCCGTGAGAGACTGGCTACAATACAGGCCTCGCCGTGAGCAGGATTTGAACCTGCACAGGGGAATCCTATTGGATTTCAACTCCAACATCTTAACCACTCGGCCATCACAGCTGTGAGCACACAACTTCCCCAGTGCCAGAGAAACTGGTAAAGAATCACAATGCCCAGGCGTGAAGTCATCTGAACTACAGAATTCCCCCCGCAAACCTGGCTCCCAAAGCACAGGGAGGATTGGGGGTTTGTTCTCTTTGCTTAGCCATGTGCAGTCGCACAGAGAGCGCGTTTAAAAGTCTCCCCTCCCACAGAGCGGGAAGGGGAAATGATTCTCAACTTGAAGCCTGATGTAGGGTGACCAGACGTCCCGATTTTATCGGGAGTTTCCCGATATTTGCTTATTTGTCCCATGTCCCGACTGATGTTTGGTCGGGACACTGGAGAAACAAACAATTTTGCCCTCTGCTCCGGCACACAGGCAGAGCCTGGAGGGACATTCACCCCCCTGACTCCGCCCCCTCCTTCCCCCGTTGGATCCCTCCCCAAATCCCCGCCCTGGCCCTGTCCCCAGCCCCACCCCCCTCACTGCCCCATTGGATCCCTCCCCAAATCCCCGCCCTGGCCCTGCCCCCAGCCCCACCCCCTCACTGCCCCATTGGATCCCTCCCCAAATCCCCGCCCTGGCCCTGCCTCTTCCCCAAGCAGGCGGCATTCCTCCTCCCTCCCAGGTTTGCACACGGGCCATAGCCATGGTCGGGAGCGCAGCACAGAGGCAGCTCCAGCCCTGGAGCCTGCGGGGCAGCGCAGTGGGGCTGGGGGCAGTGCGGAGCGGGCAGGGCCCAGGTGGGCGGGGGGCGGAGACACATGTGGGGCAGACACGCTCCTGCCGGGAGGGCCCGGGCCCGGCTGCCTGGTTCGCCCCTTGCCCGGGAGCTGCAGGAGGGACCTGGAGCGCGGCTCGGCTGCAGAGCTCGGAGCGCAGGCTGGGCCCAGGAGCGAGGGGATGGGGGAGCTGGGGGTGTATTGGGGGTCGGAGACGAGAATTGGGTGGAGACGGGGCTGTGCCACTGCCGCCTGGCGGTGGGGGGTGGGGAGCCGCCAGCTTTTTTTTTGTTGCTCCGCCCCCCGCATCCTGATATTTCATCTTTGACATCTGGTCACCCCAGCCTGGTGTGAATGAGGATGTCTGGACCAAGGGGCCAGGGACTGGCCTTTGCTAGAGAAACCACTGTCAAGTTTGAGCCAATTAGAACAAGTCAGCAAATAAGAACAACCTCAGGTCTCAGTAACTGCTGCAGGTAGCAAAGTCCTACAGGGAGCAGTTTCTGGCACTACACCTGTGCAGCTCTGCTCCCCGGCTCTTCTCGGGCTCCTGCTCTCTCCTTAGCTCTGACCCACTCTGGCCCAGGCAGTTCCAGCTCCCACGGAGGATGGGACCCCCTGGCCAGGTGACTCCCTCATTACACTGCCTGGCCTGTCAGTGCGGCTAACTTGGAGCTTTGGCCTCTCCCCATTGCCCAGGGGACTGTCAGTCTCAGGGTCCTGATTTCCCATTGGCCCTTCCCCCTTCTATTGGTGCTGGGAACTAGCCAACCAACCCCCCCCCCCCGACACACACACACACACTAAGTTTTAGTAAAGGGCCAAGAGCCCCTTACACAAACCAGCCCCATGAGGGTCACCACTGTGCAGAGAAGGCAGCATGAGCTGGTCCCATGGTGTAATGGGCAGCACTCTGAATCCTGCAATCTGAGTTCAAACCTCAGTGGGATCTTGTATTGGCTTGTGGTAAAGCCCTGGAGCTCCCAGTGCTCAATTTCCTTGTGTCCAGCTGTGCAAGAGCCAGTCTCCCCCCTCCTGCTGGGTGACTTACACCTTGTAGAGCCAGGTCTTTGGCTGGGAAGGCCACAAAGGGTTGGGGCTGTGGAACTTGCTACCTTGATGGTTGGGCTTCACCTACTGCCCACAAGTTTGGCCCTTGTGCTTCCTGCCACACTTTTCCTCTGGCCCACATGGCACTTGAAGAAAGGAGGGTCAGGGCTGGGATTGATAGTCAGGGCTTGGCAGGAGGGAGGAAGAGCCCCAGGCTGGAGCCTGTCACACGGTCCCTCCTCTGGGCACTGTTCTCTATTTGGTTGTCATGGTTTTTGTTGCTATGGCAACTGAGTTAGTTTATTAGGGGATAGCCCAGCCTGTTTCGGCCGGTTGGGTGAGCTGTGTGTCTGTAAATAAAATGGTGGTTTTGTTAGCTGTCTCCTGTCTGGCCTCAAGTGATTTCTTCCTAAACCGGCTGCCCCCAAGGATATAACAGTAGACATCTTGGCTCAGGCTCAATACTGGGCTCTGAGAGCCCTCAAGGTAGGGAGGGAGTTTAGCCAGCAAACAAGGTAAAATGGCAGTGGAGTATTACCCTGGACTCAATGGCATTTCTCCATTGGTCTGTCTGCTTTGGGGCAGGGACAATAACACGTCCTGCTGCTTTTGTAATTTCAAAGGGCGGTTTAAGATTTTCATTCTCACACACGGTGCACGAAGCAGGACTCAACCCTCAGTGCAAACTAAATGAGCTGCCCACAGGTTCTGGCAGCCACAATGAGCCATTTGGTGTAAGAGCCCAGACCTGCCCCTGTCCCAGAGGGAGGGGGGTCATCTGTGACAGGCTGGACCACTGACCTATCAGCTCTTAACTCCCAAACTTTCAGTAATTCTGTTATCAGTGCCTGTGAGTGTAATTTAAACCATAAAAACAGCTATACTGGGCTGGACCAAAGGCCCACCCAACACTCTGTTTTGTTCTCTGACAGTAGCTAATACCAGGTACCCCAAGAGTTACTCAACAAGGCACTACTGGTAGTTGAACCTAGGATCTCCTATTTATAAGGCAGGTGCTTTAAGCCAGCTAAGCCATGGTGCCTGCTTATAACTGAGGCTTTGGCTACACTTGCATTTCAAAGCGCTGCCGCGGCAGCGCTTTGAAGCGCTAAGTGTAGTCAAAGCGCCAGCGCTGGGAGAAAAGTCTCCCAGCGCTGTCCGTACTCCACCTCCCTGTGGGGAATAACGGACAGCGCTGGGAGCACGGCTCCCAGCGCTGGGGCTTTGACTACACTGGCGCTTTGTAGCGCCGCAATTTGCAGCGCTGCAGAGGGTGTGTTTTCACACCCTGCTGCAGCGCTGCAAATTTGTAAGTGTAGCCAAGCCCTAGGACACAGTGTCTGCCCACACCTGACTCCCTGCCAGCCCCACCGGGGCCTGACACACTTTGCATGTGCTTGGATACTGCAAAGCAGAGGAGCAAGTGACGTTTTCCTTGCAAGCTGTGTGTGTGTGTGAATCTTTGGCCAGGTCTGCACTAATTCTTTCAGCATCATTATATTGCTCAGGTGTGTGAAAAACACACACCGCTCCCTCGGTCGGCAGCTTGTGGCTGGTGCACACACTGCAATGCCACGTCTGGCGACAAAACTGCCCTGTTTTAGTGACAAAATAAAAACACCTTGACGAGAGGCCTAGAGCTTTTTGCAGCAAACTTCAAGTGATAAATTGTCAGTGTAAATGCTGCTGGTCATTATATCACCATGACTGGTCTTCACCAGTATCCCACCATGCCTGCTGTGAACTCGCCTGCCCTGCATTTCTGCTACAGAGGCTGGGCCCCTCCCCTTTCAGTGTCCCCCTGCTCCAAGGGAAAGTTCTGACAGCTGAGCCGCTATCTGCACTGGGATTAGATTGATAGAACTGCATTGCCAGTCTAAGTAATGTAATTACACCAACCTAATTTCATAGTGTAGACCTGTCCAAAGAATCACACACACACCTGGGGAGCAAAACGTCACCTGCTCCTCTGCTTTACAGAATCCAAACATGAGCAACACTTGTCAGGGCTCAGTGGGGATTGGCAGAGAGTCAGGTGTGGGCAAACATGATGTTTTAAATAACAGCAGGTACCACGGCTTAGCTGGTTAAAGCACCTGTTTCGTAAACAGAAGATCCTGAGTTCAACTCCCAGTGGTACCTTTGGGAGTGGCTTTTGGGGCACCTGGTATTGGCTACTGTCAGAAGACAAGTTTCAGAGCTAGATGGACTCCTACACTGCCTCTTCCTCCAAGACACTGCTCTCTGCCCTCTCTCCACCCTTATGGTCATCACAAAGTGGCAAGGCAGAGCTCTCCCATTTTTAAAAGTCCTGCGGTGCTGTTCCCCCCTGTTCAGGCAGCCCTGGGTCCCTGCACTTCACACAGCTCTCCCTGATTTCAGCTGTTAGTGAGGGAGCCTCACTGCTAGCGCAGACTGGGCAGTTTCTTGCATGAGAGACACTGTCCCAAAGCAGGACTAATGCTTAGAGCTGGTTATCAGTGATTTCAGATCTGTTGGTCTGCAGCAAGACTCTCCATTGAGTCTTAACCAGCTCTGTTATTACACAGGGAAGAACAAAAGGGTCAAATGGGGCCTGGAACCCTTAAGAAGAATCCACCCCACCGAGTACAACACTTGTCGCTACCTGCTCTCAACCCCACTGAGAATGTTTTGGGGTCACTCCTCGCCTGTATCAACCTAGGGGTCTTAGAGAGTCACAGCTCACAGGTGCTCCAGTGGCACAATTGGTTAGCACACAGTACTTATAGGGCAGTGCTGAGAGGAACTATGCTGAGATTGTGAGTTCAAGCCTCACTTAAAGCACTGGTTTTCATTAGCCAAATGGCATCACCCCCTTGTTTGGCCCTGTGGAATGTAGAATTCCAGCCCTGGGACACTGAGACGGGAGGAGTCAGAAAAGCCCCCTTCACTTATTACCTCCTCTCCAGAGCACAGGTTAGAATCTACCATCCTTTCTCCCCTGCCAGCCCCTGTGCCAGGATCCCTCAAGCAGAGCCTGGAGTCCTGCCCCTGGCGTCTGTACTATTGACAAAGACTAAGTGACAGGGACAAAACACTCAAATCCCGCCTGGTGCGGGGAGCCAGGTTTGCTCTTCAGATTCTGTCGTTGGTACATTTCCAGGCCTGGGAATGTCCCACAACAGCATTTAATGGGAAGCTGCCTGCAGAACAGTGACACTGCACAGAGCTCCTGTGGAGGAGGGGTGGGAATTAGTAACATTTTGAGGATCGTTTGGGAAATGAGCCTTTGCTGACAAGGTTTGTCTCTGTTCATATTTCACCTTCAGGTGTTATGTTGAGGGATCTTTAGTGTATTTTTGTGAGGTTAATAACTACCTCAACTTTATTTACTCAACTTGAAAATTGGTGTCACTTGATTTTTGCATCTCCCTGTGAAACTACAACTGACACGTGCGGCTTTCTACAGGGGGGTCATGATGTTAAAGTTGGGGAATTCAGTCTCTGTACTTCTGGGCGGGGGTGTTGCTTTTTTACAGCTGCCTCACGGCCAGGCACACCGGGCTGTTAGCTGCACGCACTGTCCTTGCCAAGGGCCCCTGCTGACCCCTGGGCGGCTGCACTGCAGTGCTGGGGTGACTCTGCAGGTGGAGAAACTGCTGTGGAGCAATGTAGAGCAGGTGCAGGAAGGAGACGAGGTCACTATTCACATTCTGAAGTGCACAATTTTCCAAATTTGGGAAAAGATTAATAGACTTAAGGTCAGAAGGGACCATTATGATCATCTAGTCTGACCTCCTGCACAATGCAGGCCACAGAATCTCACCCACCCACTCCTGTAACAAACCCCTAACCTATGTCTGAGTTATTGAAATCCTCAAATCGTGGCTTAAAGACCTCAAGGTGCAGGGAATCCTCCAGCAAGTGACCCGTGCCCCATGCTGCAGAGGAAGGCGAATGTCCGAGAACAATTCTAAGGGGAAGGTGAATGCAGAGCAATGACACTGGAGATGCCCAGACCTCCAATGGGGGCAGCGTGGAAATTAATAATGGGAAGATGATTTGCGAAATTAGTCGTCACTGACAAGCTTTGTCTCTGTTCCTATTTCACATTGTGGTGTTAGTTAGAGGAATCAGTACAGATTTTTTTACTATATTGATTAAACACTTAATTTTATTTAACCAAGCCAAAAACTTAATGTCACTTATTTTTTCTCTGGCCTAGCAAGAATGAATTGAATTTTGTGACTTTCTGGAAAGTGCAGCGAGATTAAATGTGGGGAATTCAGTCTCTGTGTTTGCGAGCTGATGTTTTCCTCTCACAGGTCAGTGCCTGCATTGAAATACCAAGAGGGATCTAAGGGCTGGTGTACGCTGGGCACTGAACTGGCAGAGCGACGTCTCTCAGGGTGTGACCCCCCCCCCAAACCCATATAGTTAAGGTGACCTAAGCCCGGGTTAGATAGTGCTAAAGAAAAGGAAGAATGGTTTTGTCCATGTAGCTATTACAGGGATGGGAAAACCCCTCTAGTCACTGTCTACTCCAAAGTGCTATAGCAGTGCCACAGCAGCATTTTAAGTGTAGACAGAGTGAAACTAGATCTGGCTCCAGTTTGCACTGTGGATGCTCAGGTACTAAGACTATAATAACAACAGCAACGTAGAGCTTGCGTAGTTGGCAGCATTCAAACCTTCGCAGGGAGACCCCCAATGGATTTCTAGTCCATCGCCTTAACCACTCGGCCACAACTACTTAAGCTACAGTTGTTCCACTATATGATGATTCTGTTCTCACTGAATTGTCACTTCAAATTGTTTGCTCAGACCAGCTCCCCCAGCACACTCATGGCTGCGCATCAGTGTAAGTGTGTCCTTGGATGAACAGTGAGAATTCCTGCCCATTTCCCTTCCGGCTGGAGCAGGATGAGAGTGTGTTTGTGTGAACGACATTGCTGTAGATTGTTGTTCATTCGCCACTCTGACAATTCAGACAGTCCCTTTCCTAGTCAAATCTCCAGCACATCGTTCCAATAGCAGGGGGCAGGATTTCTCTGGGGCACTGAGGGCTGGTGCATGAACTCAGCCTTGCATTCCACCCTTGATGTTTCATGGTCTACGAACAGCAGCAGAAAGAAAGAGCCGAGCCAATATCTCCCTGGCAGGGATGCAGGTGCCACGTCCCCTGTGTCTGACCGTCGCCATTGCAGGAGAGAAGGGTTCACTGGAATTGAATGCCCTGGCTCAGACCAGAGACACAGGGACGTTTTGCTGTTCATGGACCTGTGCAAAGGAAATTTTGTCTCTGTGTGAAACTGAGGTCGGAAATGAAACGTCCACATGGTGGCCCAATGCTCTAGGGAATGTGGGTGAAGGACTCGGGCTGAGAAATGATTTAACAGGGGTTTGTTTCAATTTATTGCCCTGCTTAAAATCTATGGCTAAAAGGCAGCCACAGTTGTTAGTACTTGTACCTGTGTTGGGACACCCCAGTGGGTGTCAAGTCCATTGTCTTCACCAGGGGCAGTCGATTATTTTAGCAAAGTACAAATTTCTTGGTCAAGGCCTAGGCTCCGGAGAAAACAATACACGGCTGATAAGAAGAAGTACGTCAAAAGATTTTGCAGCCACCATGGGCATAACTATGATGTGTCGTGTTTCAATATCTGGCGCCACCTCCTTTCCCTTTAGCCTTGTAGTTGACCAAGGGCAAAGCTGAACATCTCCTCAGATACCAGGGAGTGTTTATGTCCATTCCTGCGAGCTACAGAGCGGTTTGATGTTGCTGCTTTCAGTCCTCTGGCTCTGCCGGGATAAGGAACAATTCAGGCTGTCACTGAACTGAAGGAGGAAGATCAGTTTTGACAGGAGAGGATGCCTCCTCTTAAAGGTGTTTGTCTGGCTGGCAGTCCTGGTCCCCAGGTCTCGCCCGTGGGGCTCCAGCAGTTTTGGGACCGGGTCACTCCCTTGGCCCCACCTGCCACACCCAGGCACTTCCCCCCAGGGGCCCCGGCAGTGCAGCGGAGCTGAGCAGCATCTGCCTGCTCGCTCCAGTGGCTGCTGGCCCCTCCCAGAGTCTGCACGCCCTCCTTCCCCCCCCCCCAGCCCCCAACCGCCCCCCCTGAGCCTGCTCCCCCACCCCTCCTCCTGTTCCCCCCGCCCCTGCCCCAGCCCAGAGCCTGCACCCAGCACCCAAACTCCCAGAGCCATAACAAGGAATTTTTGTGCCCGAGGCAAGGGCCGGCTCCAGGATCTTTGGCGGGAGGTCCCTGAGTCCCTGTCGGAGGGAAGGACCTGTCGCCCAATTGCTGCCAAAGAAGCAGCAGCAGTAGAGCTGCCTCCAAAGTGCTGCTGATCGGGGTAGAGCTGCGCCCCTCCACTTTGCGCACCCGAGGCAAGTGCCTCACTCGCCTCGCCCTTGTTACGGCGCTGCAAACTCCATCCCAGAGCCTGCCCCCCAGAACCCCTCCCCCACCCAAACTCCCTCCCAGAGACCAGCCTCTCACCCCTTCTGCACCGAAACTCCCCCCAGAGCCTGCACCCCTCCTGCACCTCAATCCCCTGCAGGGGGGCAGGGGTTTGAAATGAATTTAAACACTCAGCATTTTCCTGTGCAAATGAATAAAGACCTAGCAGAGCTGTCCAGCAGCTGAAATCAGTTCCAGTCCTCAGCGTCTCTAAGAGGGACACTCGGTAGCTGAGGCATGTGGGACACCTCTGTGGTGAGGACAGGTGAAAAAATGCTGGATTCAATGAAAGCTGAGACCATAGGAGGGGAAGGTGAACGGTGGCACCACACAGGGTCATAACACTCAGACACGGGGCTTCACTGTCACTTCCCCTGTGTTTTCCACTATTTCCCCCTCTCCCACACACTGTCACACACAACACCTTCTCCCCTTGAGCCCAATCCAACCCTCCCCCTCTCCCCCACACACACCATGGGACACAGCCTCTCGGTGAGTCACTCAGATGGGGGCTTGTCTCTGCATCTCCCCAACAGGGGAGCAGAGAGCCGAAAGGGCCACAGGAGACCAATGGAGCTAGGCAGGGATAGAAAAGACTTCCCCTCCCTTCTCCTTTCAAGAGTCTTGTTAATCTCACCCATGGGACGTTCCAGCACCGGGTGAGCTCAAAGCACTAACCTTCCCCTCAGCAACGGAAGGGGGGAACCAGCTCTATCACATGGAAGGAGGCTCCCCACCTCTGCTGCTGCCATCCTGCAGCCTTTAATATGGATTTGTTTTAGCTAATGCAACCCCCCCTCAACCCCTAATCCATCCATGAATCAAGGAGAAAAGACACTCAGGCACCAGAGGTGCAATGGGTTAGTTCCCAGTACTTACAGAGCAGTGCTGAGTGGAGTCATGCTGAGGTTGTGAGTTCAAACCTCACCTACAGCGCTAGTTTCCTTTAAGCAAATGGCTTCTGCCAATCATTTTGTCCTGCAGAAAATACAATTGCAGCTCAGAAGACACCGGGGTCCCCTTGCTTTACAGAGAGCAGGGCAGAGTCCACAGATCTACCAGGCTCTGCTCTCCACCACCCGCCTGTGTCAGGAGGGGTCGAGCAGAGCCCAGAGCACTGCCCCCGACTCCCCCTCAGTCTTTGCTCCCCAAACCACCTGTGTGCTCACCCTCTTCGCTGTGAGACTCAAACCCTGCCTGGCTTTCTGTATGTCGGTGTGGTTTTCGTCTGTCGTGTTGATGTGCATGTGGGTCCTGTGCGATTTTGGTGGATGCCTGGCATAGTTTTGTGTGCGTGGGTGTGTGTATGATTTTTGCATGCAGATTGTTTTTTGCTTAGTATTCTTTTGGTATGTGGGTTTTGTGTTTCCTGTGGTGGGCTTTTGCTGTATTTTTGGTGTGGATTTGTTCTTTCTATGTTTTGTGTGCCTTTCCCTTATGGGTATATGCCTCTGTGTGCTGTGTGGGTTTGGTTTTTGTTTATGTCTGTGTGGGCCTGTGCAGTCTGTGATTTTCTCATTCTCTCTGTGTGTGTTTGTCTCTCTGTTTGTATCTTCATGTGTAAATTCACTGGAACTTTTCAAAATCTGCACAACTTTGCCAATTTTCACCAGGAATTTTTCTCCATTAACAAATTCTCACTTGTTCCCTACCAGTTGGTGACCATTGCCCCAGGGGCCTGTCAGTCTCTGGGTCCTGATTTCCCATTGACCCTTCCCCCTTCTATTGGGACTGGGAACTAGCCAACCAAAAAAAACCCACTCAGTTTTAGTAAAGGGCCAACAGTCCCTTACACAAGCCAGTCTTGTGAGTGTCACTAATGTCCAGAGATGGCAGCACAAGCTGCTCCCATGGTGTAATACACAGGACTCTGAATCCTGTAATCTGAGTTCAAATGTCAGTAGGACCTTGTGTTAGTGGGTGGTAAAGATCTGGTGCTCAAAGTGCTTTCCTAGCTCCACCTATATAAGAGTGAATCATTTCCCTCCTGCTGGGTGACTCCTTCCCCACTGGAGCCAGGTCTTTGGTTGGGGTCCAGAAGTGGCTGTGGCTGTCTGGTGGGTGGGATTCTCACTGCTTCACCTGATGCCCCCAAGTTTGGTGCTTGTGGCCACACCTTTCCTCTTGCCCACATGGCACTTGAAGAAAGCAGTGCCAGGGCCAGGCTTGATAGGGAGGCAGAGTCCCAGGCTGGAGCCCAGCACCTCTGGGCACCTGGAGCAGAGGCGGCTGGTGCTGACTGCTCCAAGGGAAGGCTTAAAAGCCACAGAGCAACTGAGGGCGGGGCTAGATGAGGGCAGGCCCATGCCTATGTGTGGCCAGCAGACAGGCAACAAGACTCCCGGCCAGCCTGCTCCCTGCTCCCTGCCATGCCAAACCCCCACTGATGGCCACCCGCAGACCACCATGCGGGGCGGCTGCTGATGCTCTGTGGCCAACAACAGAAGACAGTAGGAAAGCAGGGCCAGCCCCCATGGTGGAGCCTCTGACTGTTCCCACTCATGGTCCTCACTTTTGCAGTGGGGCAGGAGATTTTTACCCCAAGAGGCTTTTCCCCAGCTGGTGAGAAGCAGAGAAATACCCAGGCTCCCAAGGTGCTATTTAGCAAGTACCCTCCAGCACAGGGACAGGCGCACACTTGGAAGAGGGAAACTGCTCCATACTAGCCCGGGCAGCCGCCCATTTTCTTTGGCAAGTCAGGAAGGGCAAAGGCGAGACTGGAAGCACCTGGGGCTCATGCCCCAGCCTTTGTGATACCCAACCCCCAACTCCTTCCCGGTGCTCTAGCTGAAGCCAGAGCATTGGCCTGAGCGGCCAAGAAGAGGTTCCAGCCCTGAAGGGAGCAGGACTTTCAGCCCAAAGGTAAAACTGCAGCAATACAACTGTAAAGTGACTTGAACTTTCAATCACTTGAGCCAAAGTCAGATATCTTAGTCATTAGACCACGTAGACACAGGAGCAAAGCTCCTTCACACACTTCTTTGGAAAAGGTGGACACTGTGTTTCTTGGGTCATCTACTGAGGGGGGGCGAGACTCTCTGGGCACAAGAAGTCGAGTTCCCAGCAAGACGTGAGATGTAATTCTATGGAGCCAGGTGAAGGACTTTGGTAGGGAGGCTCAGGCATGGGGAATTGGGGTGCAGCAGACGGACTTGCTGTCTAGGTGCTTAGATTTAGTCTCCCTGAGGAGGAGGAGGAATCCTGCTGACAGGCAGTGGCTGAACAGAAAGAGGAGGGGTTCCTTGGACTTTTTTTGCCTCTCTTTTGCCTGCCTGCTCACTCTTGTGCTGAACAGTGAAAATGTTTCTCAACAAGCCCAGGTAGCTCAGTTGGTAGAGCATCAGGCTCTTAATCTGAGGGTCCAGGGTTCAAGCCCCTGTCTGGGTGCTCAGCTTTTAAGTAGCCTTGTGTGCCAGGACCCAAATTCTGTTCACAGCCACAGCTGGATTCCCAGAAGCTGTGGCCATTTCCTGGAAAGGTTCCTTTCCTTAGCAATCAGGAGAGAGGCCACATCCACAGGAGCAGGCCTAGAACACACAGTCTCTGGCTGCCAGGAAGCGCTTTGGGGCCAGGTGCTGAGAAAGCCCAGAGGTGGAGGGAAGGGAGAGAGAGAAGCAATGAGGACAGACCGTAAGTGTAAGGAGAGTCTGTTCTGGCTATTGTTGGGAACTTCCCTGGATTTTACAAGACCCCAGTGGAATTGGCTGGCGGAAGGATCTGAGTCCCCACCCCCTTACCCAGAGGCTGCCCGACCCCAAGGATGCTCTTTCTACTCTGGTGTGTGGTAGAGTCCTCGTAACCCCAACAAGGCTGGGTCCAGGAATCCTGGGGGGCTTGACCCCCCCAATCTTGTCATGATCACTTGAACAGGGCTACAGTGTCTCCACTCTGGGCACTTCCCTGACCCACTCCTCATTGCATGTGCTTCAAGCGAACACCATTTATTACCCAGCAATCAATGTAAAACATAAGGAAAGATGGGAAAGGAAAACACGTCACCCTGTTCTGTGGTGCAGGGAGATCACAACCAGCATCTCTGGAGGGTCAGGGCAGGTCACAGTCTCTCCCTCACATGTCCCAGGCCTCCTTCCCAGGCCCTGGCTGTGCTGCAGGGACACCACGGGCTGGACACTTGCTCTGGCAGTGGGCACATGCTCTAGGGACAGGCCCCTTGTTCCCAATGTCTGCCACCCACATAGAGCTGGTCCCATGGTGTAATGGGCAGCACTCAGGACTTTGAATCCTGCAATCTGAGTTCAAATGTCAGTGGAACCTCCTGGAGATATGTGATTTTGCTGCAAACCCCTGGAGCTCAATGTGCTTGGCTACCCTCTCTCAGGATGAACTAGAGTGAGGTTTTTCCCTCCTGCTGGGTGACTGATGCCCACTGGAGATAGGTCTTTGGTCTGGCTGGTTCAATGAGCTTAACAGTCTGGCTAGAGATTCCTGCGGGTTGACCGGATGGTTGTTTCTCGCTGCTTCACCTGATGCCCACAACTTTGGTCCATGTACCTGCAGCTGCCACACTCTTCCTCTTGCCCATATGGCATTTAAAGGAAGGCGTTCCAGGGCCAGGCTTCATAGTCAGGGCTAGGCAGGAGGGAGGCAGAGTCCCAGGCTGGAGCCCAACACACCTCTCCTCCTCTGGGCACCTGGAGCAGAGGCAGCTGGTGCTGACAGATCCAAGGGAAGGTTTAAAAGCCACAGAGCAACCAAGGGCAGGGCAAGAGGAGGGGAGAACCATGCCTATGCATGGCCAGCAGACAGCCACAGAGACACCCAGCCAGGCTGCTCCCTGCTCCCTGGCATGCCGGACACCCACTGAAAACCACCCACAGCCAGCTGCTGATGCTTTGTGGCCAACATCAGAAGATGGTAGGAAAGCAGGGCCAGCCCCCTGGTGGGGCCTCTTACCGTTCCCACTCACGGTGCTCACTTTGGCAGTGGGGCAGGAGATTTTACCCCGAGAGGCTTTTCCCCAGCTGGCGAGAAGCAGAGAAACACCCAGGCTGCCAAGGTGCTATGTAGCAAGTACCCTCCAGCACAGGGACAGGCGCACACTTGGAAGAGGGAAACTGCTCCACACTCTAGCCCGGGCAGCCGCCCATTTTCTTTGGCAAGTCAGGAAGGGCAAAGGCGAGACTGGAAGCACCTGGGGCTCATGCCCCAGCCTTTGTGACGCCCACCCCCCAACTCCTTCCCGGGGCTCTAGCTGAAGCCAGAGCATTGGCCTGAGCCGCCAAGAAGAGGTTCCAGCCCTGAAGGGAGCAGGACGTTCAGCACAAAGGTAAAATTGCACAACCACAACAGGACTTGAACTCTCAATTGCATGATTCAAAGTCAGATGCCTTATCCATTAGGCCACACGGTCATAGAAACAAAACCTTTCCAAGCACTTATTTGGAAAAGGCAGACACTGTGTTTCTCAGATCCTCTACTGAATGGGGCCGAGACTCTCTGGGCACAAGAAGTCGAGTTCCCAGCAAGATGTGAGACAATTCTCTGCAGCCAGGTGCAGGACTTTGGCAGGGAGGCTCAGGAAGCAGACGGACTGGCTGTCTAGGTGCTTAGATTTGGTCTCACTGAGGAGGAGGAGGAATCCTGCTGACAGGCAGTGGCTGTGGAGAAAAAGTGGGATCTCCAGGCTGCTCAGGTCTCCTTCTTCCAGCTCCTCATCTGGCTGAGCTGCTCCACTGGCCTAGACAAGTCCTCTGCATGCACAGCAAATAGCCCAAGAGCCATTACTGCCCAAACCTGTGCTGGGGGGTGAGCTTCTGTCTTCCCTGTCCCATCTGCGCTAGAGCAGACCACTAGATTGAGAGAGACAGTCAACAACTATTAAGGCTAAGATTATATAAAGGGGGTCCCAGAATCTGTGACTTTCAGAGATCACAGTGACATTTTCCTCCTCAGCCCTGGGGCAGCAAGACTGGAGCTGTCGGCCGGTGGGGGCCTCACAGCTATCAGCCACCAGTGTCGGAAGGGGCTCCCACAGGCCCATGCCACCACGGATGGACCCCACAGTTCCCAGCTGTTGTGGGTGGATCCCAGAGCTCCCAGGTACCACATGTGACAGGGGGACCCTGGAGCTCCCAGTCGGGTGACTGCGTTATAAGTCCGGTCAGCGGTGCTGCGGGGCTCAGGCAGGCTGGTCCCTACATGTCCTAGGGCACCGCACTGTGCCCTGGAAGTGGCCAGTAGGTCCCCCCTGCTGCACCGCTGACCAGGAGCCGCCCGAGGTAAGTCTGCACCCCAACCCCCTACCCCAGCCCTGAACCCCCCCAAACCCAGAGCCCCCTCTTGCACCCCAGAGCCCTCACCAGCTTCCTCCCACACCTGGAACCCATCATCCCTGCCCCCACCCCAGAGCCATCACCCCGGCCTGGACCCCAACCCCCTGCCTCAACCCACAGCCCCTCCTGCACTCTGAATCCCTCGGCCCCATCCTGCAGGCTGGAGCCCCTCCTCCACCCCAAACCCCTCATCTCCCCACAGCTCCCACAGGCAGACCCTGGAGCTCCCAGCAGCCATGGGTGGCCGGGGAGCCCCCACAGCCCCACACCACTGCGTATGGACCCTGCAGCTCCTACGAGCGGACCCCAGAGCTCCCAGCCGCTGTGGATGGACCCAGGATTTCCCAACAGGCATTGATGGTGTGAGGACCCTGCAGCCCCACGTCATTGCTAATAGACCCTGCAGCTCCGAAGCCCCTGGAGCTCCCAGCCGCCACAGGCAAGAGAGGGAGCCCCCAGCGCTCAGACACTGCAGGCAGAGCCGGGAGCTCCCAGTCACCGGGGGGGGTGAGGAGAAGCCGCAGCCCCCGGCCATTGCAGATGGCCCTGTAGCTCCCAGCTGCCACAGGTGGATGCCAGAGCCCCCAGCTGCCATCGGGACCCCCCGGCCCCCACGGGCAGGAACCGTCACCCTTCGACCGGCAGAAAACAGAGGTGCGCAGAAACCCATCGTGCCCTGTGACCCCCCGCCTCCCCCCCCCCAGTGCTGCGGCTTCTCGCCAGGCAGGAGGTGGCGCCCAGTAGTTTCCCCAGGAATTGAAATTAGGGGGGGTGTTTGAATTTACGGGGGGGGGTGTCAGGGCCAATGAGATATATAAAAGAGATGTGAATAAAGTAAATGTTTTGTTAGGATAATGCAAATTTAATATAAGGATAATGCAAGTTACACATAACAGGTCTAGATTTCTAAAAATATATATAATTAAAAAAATGTATTTAATTTAAATTGACTTTTGAAAAGTAAGCCATCATGGGATAAGAGGGAAGTCCTCTCATGGATCAGTAACTGGTTAAAATTTTGGAAACAAAGGGTAGGAATAAATTATCAGTTTTCAGAATGGAGAGAGATAAATAGTGGTATCCCAGAGGGGTCAGTACTGGGACCATTACTGTTCAACATACTCATAAATGATCTGGAAAAATGGGTAAACAGTGAGGTGACAAAATTTGCAGATGATACAAAACTGTTCAAGAGAGTTAAGTCCCAGGCAGACTGCGAAGAGTTACAAAGGGATCACACAAAACTGGGTGATTGGGCAACAAAATGGCAGATGAAATTCAATGTTGATAAATGGCTTCATCGGATGCATAGAATGGAACATATAGGGAGGATATCTGTATATGCACACACACACATACACACAGAGAACATGAAAAGGTGGGAGTTGCCCAACCAACTCTAAGAGGCTAATTAATTAAGATGAGCTATTCTCAGCAGGAGAAAAAAAACTTGTAGTGTTAATCAAGATGACCCATTTAAGATAGTTTGACAAGAAGGTGTGAGGATACTTAACATGGGGAAATGGATTCAATGTGTGTAATGGCTCAGCCATTTCCAGTCTCTATTTAAGCCTAAATTGATTGTATCTAGTTTGCATATCAAGTTCATCAGTTTCTCGTTGAGTCTGTTTTGAAGCTTTCTGTTGCAAAATTGCCACCTTTAAATCTGTTACTGAACGGCCAGAGGTTGAAGTGTTCTCCTACTGGTGTTTGAATGTTATATTTCCTGACGTCTGATTTGCATCCCATTTATTCTTTTGCACAGAGACTGTCTGGTTTGGCCAATGTACATGGCAGAGGGGCATTGCTGGCACATAATGGCATATATCACATTGGTAGATGTGGAGGTGAACGAACCCCTGATGGCATGGCTGATGTGATTAGGTCGTATTATGGTGTCACTTGAATAGATATGTGGACAGAGTTGGCATCGGGCTTTGTTGCAAGGATAGATTCCTGGGTTAGTGTTATTGTTCTGTGGTTGCTGGTGAGGATTTGCTTCAGGTTTGGGGGTTGTCTGTAAGCAAGGACTGGCCTGTCTCCCATGATCTGGGAGAGTGAGGGATCATCTTTCAGGATAGGTTGTAGATCTTTGATGATTCGCTAGAGAGGTTTTAATTGGGGGATGAATGTAAAGGCCAGTGGTGTTCTGTTATTTTCTATGTTGGGCCTGTCTTGTAGTAGGTGACTTCTGGGTACTCTTCTGGCTCTGTCAACCTGTTTTTTCACATCAGCAGGTGAGTATTGTAGTTTAAGAATGCTTGATAGAGATCTTGTAGGTGTTTATCTCTGTCTGAGGGATTGGAGCAAATACGGTTGTATCTTAGAGCTTGGCCATAGACAATGGATCATGTGGTGTGTCCTGGATGAAAGCTGGAGGCATGTAGGTAAGTACAGCGGTCAGTGGGTTTCTGGTATAGGGTTGTGTTTATGTGACCATCGCTTATCAGCACAGTACTGTCAAGGAAATGGACCACTTGAGTGAATTGATCTAGGCTGAGGTTGATGGTGGGATGGAAATAGTTAAAATCACAGTGGAATTCCTCAAGGGCTTCTTTTCCATGAGTCCAGATGATGAAGATGTCTTCAGTGTAGTGCAAGTACAGTAGGGGCATTAGGAGACGAGAGCTAAGGAAGCGTTATTTTAAGTCAGCCATAAAAATGTTGGCATACTGTGGGGCCATGTGGGTACCCATAGCAGTGCCGCTGACTTGAAGATATATATTGTCCTCAATGTGAAATAGTTGTGGGTGAGGACAAAGTAGCGAAGTTCAGCCACCAGGTTTGGCATGAAACTAGTTCACAAAACTGGGGGGGGTGTTGGGAAATCACTGCTCATGCCCCTGGGCAGCCTATTTCGCTTTACCGCTCTGAAACGTGCCCCCACATGCAGGCCCCGAAGCAGGGCCCGGGGGGGGAAGGACAGGACGAGCGTGTCCTTGCGAGGTAATTGTCTCTCTGGAGGTGAAAGTCATCAGTGCGGGGTGCGAAGGGAAGTGGCCGTCGAAGGAGAATGCAAGGCATGTGGCGGGCAGGCCAGGGATCTCTTTGTCCTCCCTTCAAAAGGGGTCACCCTCCCGTCGGGAATCGAACCCGGTCTCCCGCGTGACAGGCGGGGATACTCACCACTATACTAACGAGGAAAGGGGCACAGTGAGTGGCCCCAGCTCCCACAGACCAGCTATGGTCAGCGTACACCTACACCGTCGCATGGGCCCCAGCAGGCAACAACACCCCTGGTCCTCTTCTGCTTCCCAAAGGCTTTGGCCGCAGCAACAGCCCTGGCCCTCCTCACCTGCCCTTGCCCAGCAGGACGCCTTTCCGGGCCTACACAGCTCCTCACACAACACCCGCCTGGGACCTTGCCCTCCCCTACCAGCTCAGCAGCACCTTTTTTCCTCTCAAAACCTCCTCTTGCCACCCTCCCGCCTCCACACTTCACACTCACCGCATCACAAACTCACCCACGGCCCCTTTGGCTTCTCAAGCGCCTCTGGAGGGACGCAGCTTCCCTGGCACGCAGATCCTTCCCTTCAACGCGCACTGGACGGACATTCGATACACAGCCCTTTCCAGGAGGGAATGCGCCGCTTTTGGACCCTGGCGCCCAGCAAGAAGTCCTGGGACTCTTTTTCTGACCGATGGACCCCACTGACTTGCCTTTACCAAGCAGAAACTGAGGACCGGCTGATGGATCTCTTTGCAAACGGACGCCATCAGACTGAGCCACGAGGCGTGCTGCAGGATAGCCCCTCCCCACCAAAAAGCAATGCCGTGACCCGGATTCGAACCGAGGTTGCTGCGGCCACGGCGCAGAGTACTAACCACTATACGATCACGGCCAGGCGCTGGGGGCGCAGGCCAATACCCCAGCGGAAAATGCTCAGATCTGCGCTCTCGGGGCAGCCACCTACCTCGCCGGCGGCCACAGGTCTTTCTCAAGTCTCCCCATTACAGTCACAGGTCAAATGCTGAGCAAAGGAAAAAGACAGGAAGCCAATCCCAGGCCTGTCCCTTTTTCTGTCTTCCTCCACCCCTGACCAAGTCCTCCCGTTTGTCTGGGCCATTGTCCTCATGGCCCTGGCCAGCCTATTTCCCTTTGCCGCTCTGAAACGTGCCCCACGTGCAGGCCCCGGGGAGGCTTTGGCTAGGCGAGCGTGTCCTTGCGAGGTAACTGTCTCTCTGGAGGTGAAAGTCATCAGTGCGGGGTGCGAAGGGAAGTGGCCCGAAGGAGAATGCAAGGCCTGTGGCGGGCAGGCCAGGGATTTCTTTGTCCCCCCTTCAAAAAGGGGTCACTCTCCCCGTTGGGGAATCGAACCCTGGTCTCCCGCGTGACAGGCAGGGCTACCCACCACTATACTAACGAGGAAAGGGGCACGGTGAGTGGCCCCAGCTCCCACAGACCAGCTATGGTCAGTGTACACCTACACTGCTGCATGGGCCCCAGCAGGCAACAACACCCTGGTCCTCTTCTGCTTCCCAAAGGCTTTGGCCGCAGCAACAGCCCTGGCCCTCCTCACCTGCCCTTGCCCAGCAGGACGCCTTCGGGCCTACACAGCTCCTCACACAACACCCGCCTGGGACCTTGCCCTCCCCTACCAGCTCAGCAGCACCTTTTTTCCTCTCAAAACCTCCTCTTGCCACCCTCCCCGTTCCACACTTCACACTCACCTCATCACAAACTCATCCACGGCCCCTTTGGCTACTCAAGCGCCTCTGGAGGGACTCAGCTTCCCTGGCACGCAGATCCTTCCCTTCAACGCGCACTGGACGGACATTCGAAACACAGCCCTTTCCAGGAGGGAATGCGCCGCTTTTGGACCCTGGCGCCCAGCAAGAAGTCCTGGGACTCTTTTTCTGACCGATGGACCCCACTGACTTGCCTTTACCAAGCAGAAACTGAGGACCGGCTGATGGCTCTCTTTGCAAACGGACGCCATCAGACTGAGCCGCGAGGCGTGCTGCAGGATAGCCCCTCCCCACCAAAAAGCAATGCCGTGACCCGGATTCGAACCGAGGTTGCTGCGGCCACGGCGCAGAGTACTAACCACTATACGATCACGGCCAGGCGCTGGGGGCGCAGGCCAGCACCCCAGCCGAAAATGCTCAGCTCTGCGCTCTCGGGGCGGCCACCTACCTCGCCGGCGGCCACAGGTCTTTCTCAAGTCTCCCCATTACAGTCACAGGTCAAATGCTGAGCAAAGGAAAAAAGACAGGAAGCCAATCCCAGGCCTGTCCCTTTTTCTGTCTTCCTCCACCCCTGGACCAAGTCCCTCCCCGTTTGTCTGGGCCATTGTCCTCATGGCCCTGGCCAGCCTATTTCCCTTTGCCGCTCTGAAACGTGCCCCCACGTGCAGGCCCCGGGGGAGGCTTTGGCTAGGGCGAGCGTGTCCTTGCGAGGTAACTGTCTCTCTGGAGGTGAAAGTCATCAGTGCGGGGTGCGAAGGGAAGTGGCCGTCGAAGGAGAATGCAAGGCATGTGGCGGGCAGGCCAGGGATTTCTTTGTCCCCCCTTCAAAAAGGGGTCACTCTCCCCGTTGGGGAATTGAACCCCGGTCTCCCGCGTGACAGGCAGGGATACTCACCACTATACTAACGAGGAAAGGGGCAAGGTGAGTGGCCCCAGCTCCCACAGACCAGCTATGGTCAGCGTACACCTACACCGTCGCATGGGCCCCAGCAGGCAACAACACCCCTGGCCCTCTTCTGCTTCCCAAAGGCTTTGGCCGCAGCAACAGCCCTGGGAAAAGCCCTGGCCCTCCTCACCTGCCCTTGTCCAGCAGGACGCGTTTTCGGGCCTCCACAGCTCCTCACACAACACCCGCCTGGGACCTTTCCTGCTTAGATAAAGATTGTAACTCTATGAAGTTAAGTTTTAGTCACTAGAAAGCTTGTTTTGTTTGTTTTACTTGTAATGATATCTGTGCCTTCTGTTCTTACTGATTATCATGTAATCCTGCCTGCCCGGCCCGGGTCCAGCGGGCCAGGGGGGCGGCTCCTGCCTGCCCGGCCCCGGGTCCAGCCGCGCGGGGGGGCGCGGCTCCTGCCGGCCCGGCCCCGGTCCAGCCGGGGTGGGTGCGGCTCCTGCCTGTCCGGCCCCGGGTCCGGGTCCAGCCGGAGGTGGGAGCGGGCGCGGCTCCTGCCTGCCCGGGGCTGGGTCCAGCTGGGGCGGCTCCTGCCTGCCCGGCCCCCGGTCCGGGTCCAGCTGGGCGGCGCGGCTCCTGCCTGCCCGGCCCCGGGCTGGCCCGGGTCCAGGTAGGACGGTAAGGGAACAGGAGGGTGTGTTGGATAGAGGGCAGGGAGTTGGCGGGGAATGGATTAGTGTCGGAGCGGTCAGCGGGCAGGGAACAGGGGATTGAACGGGCAAGGGTCGGGGAGGCAGTCAGAAAGGAGCAGGGGTTGGATGGGGCAGTGGGGGCAGTTAGGGTAGGGATTCCAGGGACAGTCAGGGGACAGAGAGAAGGGGTGGTTGGATGGGGTAGGGGTCCCAGGGTGCCATCAGGAATCAGAGAAGGAGTTGGATGGGGTGGCAAGGGGCAGTTGGGACAGGGAAGGGGGTGGATGGGGCATGGGTCCTGGGGTGGGGGCTGTCAAGGAACATGGCGGGGGTTGGATGGGGCAGGAGTCCCGGTGGGGGGCATGACCCCTCATGGGGTGAGGAGGAGGAGGAGGGAACCGGTTGTTACGATTTTGGCAGCTCATCACTGGTGAAAACTATCAAGAAATGCAAATCCTCGAAGGAGCCTGTGCCAGAAACCGGGTGGTGCAGAAACCACAGCCCCATCCCCACCTCTGATCCACCCTTGGCTGGCACTGGATCATGCCCCCTGTGCCACCAATCGGCCCCGTAAGCCCTGGGGGGCAGGGAATAGCCATGGTGCTGGGCCCCCCATCCAATTGAAGTATTCAATGTCACAGTGACCCAAGGTGTGTGCACAGAACGGGGATGGGGTGTGTGGGTGTCAAGAGTGGGGCTGGGGGGAGCGAGGATCAACACTTTGTCATGGGCAGATCATGTTGGTCCCAGGGTAATTTCTGGGGGGGGGCTCTGATTCCCCACTCAGCGGGGGGCTCCCCTCTGGGCTGAGGAGCCCTGGGGTGGGCGGGTGCAGGGGCTGTGTGTGTGTGTCAGGCTGGGGGAGCTGCCTGGGCAGAGGGGCTGGAACCAGGGGCGGCTCCAGGCACCAGCACACCCAGCACGTGGTTGGGGGGGCAAGCGGCAGGGGGGGCTCTGCTGGTCACCGCGAGGGCAGCAGGCACCCCAGCCCCTCCCGCACTCTACCCCCCTCACCCCACTCCCCTCCCAGAGCTGGGGGAGAACCCAGGAGTCCTGGCTCCCAGCCCCGCCCCTCCCCCGTATTTCCATATGGCTCCATCCAACAGCCCCGCCCCCCCCCGTCCCCGAGTGGGGAGAGACGAGGCCAAGGGACACGCGAGTTCTCGTCACGAGCAGGAGAGGGGCGGGGCCGGGGCTCTCTGGGGGGCGGGGCGGGGATGAGGAGTTGCGTTGGGGGGGGAGGTGTCAGGTTGACCCAGGGACCCGCCCTCACCTGGGCTGGAGAGGACGGAGGCGCCCCGGGGCAGGCTGGGAGTTGTAGTCCCTGGCTCGTCTCAGAGCGGAAGTGACGCGCCGGTTGCTCAGGCAACGTGCCCCGACGCCCCTCCCCGCTCGCTGGTTGGCGGAGAGAGCGCGGGACAGAGACTCGGCGCGTGGGGGGAGGCCCCGGTTCCCTCGCCCCCCCCCGCCGGGCGCGCGCTGCGGCCGTTGGGATTCGAATCCCGCGTGGGATCCGGGCGGGGGGGGGGGCAGCGCGAAGTGAAAGGGCTTCACCCCCCCCCGCTGGGCCTGGGGGGCAGCAGCGGGGGGGGGGCTGAGCTGCCTGGGAGCAGCCCCACAAGCGGCAGCCAGGGGCCACGGGGCCCCTCAGCCCCCCCCAACCTCCCCCCACAGTGTCCCCCCCCCGCTGTGACCCTCCCGCCAGCCCTGCCCCGGCGTCCCCTCCCCACCCTGTCCGCTCTGCCCGGCCTGTCCCTTCACCCCCCACTCCCCAGTTCCCTGGGGGGAGGGAGAGCTCAGTGGTTTGAGCATTGGCCTGCTAAACCCCAGGTTCTGAGTTCAATCCTTGAGAAGGCCCCTTAGGGATCTGGGGCAAAAATTGGTCCTGCTAGTGAAGGCGGGGGGCTGGACTCAATGACCTTTCAAGGTCCCTTCCAGCTCTAGGAGTTTGGTATATCTCCAATTATTACCTTTATTGCCCCGACCTCCTCCTCACCACTCCACCCTCCTCCTCCCCCTCAGCGTCCCATTCTGGGAAATCAAGTTCAAGTTTTTACAAGGAGCTAAGGAAGCCTCAACCCCGCATCTGAATTAATGTCACATTTCTCACTACCTGACAGAAACAAATGTCATTTCAATCCCACGTGAGTCCACTTCAGTCATTCCTCAGCTCTAGTCCTTCCCCCTCCTGCCTTAGCTTAGGGCATTGCGCCACCCGGTGGGCATTTCATTTCCCTCCTCAGTTTCACACAGAGACACAATTTCCTTTGCACAGATCCATGAACAGCAAAACCTCCCTGTATCTCTTGTCTGAGCCAGGGCATTCGAATCCATTGAAACCTTCTCTCCTGCAGTGGCGATGGTCAGACAGAGAGGACGTGACCACCTTCAGCCCTGACAGTGAGATATTCACTCTTCTCTTTCTTCAAGCTGCTGCTGTTAGTCCATAAAACATGAACCACAGAATAAAAAGCTGAGTTTACTCCAGGGTGAGGAAAGAAAGGAGCCACCAACTCCCTGAAAAATCTCAGTGCCCCAGAGAAAACCTGCCCGTTATTGGAATTACTGATGTGCTGGAGATATGTTGGGAAAAGGGACTGTCTGAATTGCCAAGGCAGGAAACGAACAATCTACAGCAACATCATTAACCACAGACACACTCTAGCCATGCTCCAGCCACTGGGGAAATGGGCAGGAATTCTTGCTGCTCAGCCATGGCCACACGTACAGAGCTGCACAGCAGTGAGTGTGCTGGGGAAGCTGGTCTGAGCAAACTATTGGAAATGACCCTTCAGTGAGAACAGAACCAGCGTGTAGAAAAGCCCCTGTGTTAAGTGGTTGTGGCTGAGGGCTTAGGGAGCTGGGCTAGGAAACCAGAGGTGTCTTTCTGTGGCAGTTTGATTCTTGCCAGCTAGGCTGTGTGGTGTCTCCATGGCTGTACTTTCAGTGTCTGATCACCCAGGGTGCCACAGGGAGCCAAGTCTAGACGTGTTCAGAGGCTAAAGACAAGTCAACATTTCAAACTCCCCCGCAACATTGCTGCTGCAGCTCAGTAATGGAGATGCTCTATGCCAGGTTTTCTCAAACTTCTTTTCACTGCAACCACCTTCTGCCAAAAAAACTTACTGCATGGCCCTGGAAAGAGGGACCAAGCCCCTCCCGCACAGGGCAGGGGGGAGCCAAAGCCTGAGCTCCGCCCAAGTGGGGGAAGGGCAAAACCAGAGCTTGAGGGATTCAGCCCTGGGTGGTGGGGCTCAGACTTTTGACTTCAGCCTCAGGCCCCAACAAGTCTAACGCCAGCCGGTTTCCCTACCCCATTGCTCAATGGGCATCCTACTAGATTGCCAGTTGCCTTTCAACTGCAGTGTGGAGACTGTGTGTGTGTGGGGGGGAGAGATAACGTGTATGTTGGGGAAGAGTGAGTGTGTTGAGGTAGGTAGGAGCGGATCATTATTATCCCTATTTGAAAGAGGGAGAAGCTAAGGCTGAGAAAGGAGAATTCACTTGTTTTAGGTCACACAGGCAGGCAGTGGCAGAGTTGGGAATAGGACCCAAGAGCCCTGATTTTCAAACTAACCATCGGATCTTGAATTTCCTACATTGAATGACCTGAGTAAAGTGCTCTCAGATGAGCTCCAGACCAACAACAGTGCACAGTAATTATTCAGCAAGTATTTGAGGAGAACTGCAATGTTAGAGAGAATCATGAACTGCTCAGAGACAATTAATGCAGGGAAGCAGCAAAATTTGTCAAACATATGAGTGGTTATGACTTATTTACTTAGTCTTAAGAGAGAAGAACAAGGACCTGAGTGTCCTCCCTGTCAATAACCCCCTGCTCAGCCAATCAGGGTAGAGACTGAGGACGGGAGGCTGAGGATTCTCACCAGAGAGCCCAAAGGATGGCCCAGGTCACTGATGGGGATCACTGCCCGAGCACTATTTCAGCCCCACATTTTTGGGTGGACCTCCCACAGTGGGAGCTGCAGAGCACTTCCCTGCAACACACACACACACACACACACACACACACACACACCTACCTCCTGGTGTTGGGAGGGGAACAGGAGGATGGACAAAAGAAGCAAGAGACAAAGAGAAAGGAGGGAGGGAGGGAGGGAGGAAAAGGTGAAACAAAAAGGACAAACCCTAATGTCCCCAGTGATTCTAAGGGACAAAATCCCAGGTTCGGAATAAAATTCTGCCTCCTTAAGCTCGTGTTTTCCATGCCTAGAATTCAACTGTCACCTGATGGATCAGACTGAACAGGTTTCAAATCTCGAGGAGGCTCTTACCTTCTAAACAGGGACGGCTGTTTTCTAGTAAAATCACTAAAAGGGAAGGAGAAAACTCGAAAGAGGTTCCTCCTGGCACACACGTACCTGAACCCGAATACTTTCTCAGTTCTCAAAGAGAGACCTGGAGAAGGAGACTTGCTGAAGCAAAGCCACAGGGGTCTCTGAGGTTTCCCTGGCCCCTCGCCCCTGTCCTGCCTGGCTGATGTCAGCATCTCTCTGTGAGGTCACCACCTCCCCACCACCTTTGACCAATAGTCTGAGGTCCTGCAAAAAGCCTTTGTGATGTCACTGCCACACCCCTCCCTTGCTGTGCTAATGTCCTGCCCCTGACCAGGCACTTTGGAGGTTTGAGCTACTCCCTGTGGATCACCCCACTCAAGGAGCGTTCGTTCTAGGAAGCAAGCCGGCTAGACAGGAAAACATCAGAGGCTGCTCCCAGTGCTACACTCAGTTTTTCAGAAATTAGTCAACTTTATGGCCAGAAGAGACCATTAGAGCATCTAATCTGACCCCCTGCATATCACAGGCCTCCTGTATGACACAATAGCTACTTTTGGGGCAAACACAGACCCCCTCCCTTGTTTTAAATTAAATGTCTAAATCCCAGATTTCTAAAAAAAAAAAAATTCTCTAGTCCTGTATTTCTTAGTTTTTATCTCAAAAGGGAACATCCTCATCTTCTCCCCTAAACACTATGGGACTTTCCCAAATAATTAAAGTGCTCCTATCCTGAGCAAGGCCAGAGCAGTGAACCAGAGCTAGTGTCTAGGCCAAGCTGTTCTGAAGGAGGCAACTCAAACATTTTCTCCCTGCTTCCCTTGGCAAGGTTTGACTGAGAAAACAAAATTCCCCGATCTGAAAATTTTCTGCTGACAAACCAATACTAGTCTGTTTGGGGACTTTGGTTTGGAAGTATTATTGTTATTATTCTCTTCTCGTTTCCTAATCAGTTCAGTTCAGTCTTTGTCCTCCAGGTGTGTTTCCAGCTGCTGAATTATGGGGGAGAGAGGCCACAACCAGTTTCTGTAAAATCAGAATAATCCCGTAGTGTAGACACACCCTGTGATTAAGAACTTTGGTGGCTAATTGAAAGGCTGATGGTTCAAACCCAAGTGAAGATGGAGGTGTTTTTTTTTAGTGATGATAATCCAGTACATTTTAACAGAGAGAAAAGCTCCTCAATGCTGGTCTAGCCTCATTGGGCAAGCCTAAGGTGGTGCTCTACTAACCCCACTTAGCCACACTGAGGCGCTTAGCTTCTGCCCTGCCTTCCTCAGCTCGACTTTCCTCTTTTGCCCCATTCCCGCCTCACTCCCTCCTTTGGCAAGTCACGCAGAAGAGCCGGCCGCCATAGGCCAATCTCCACAAGGCTTCAAAAGATGACTGGCCCAGATCCTCTAGCTTTCCCCTGCTGATGCCAAGGATTTTTCTAAGCTCATTTCACCACCCTCTGTCCTGCAGGGGTTGAGTTTATCGCAGGTGTTACCCAAAATTGGGCCAGCTAGTAAGCGTAGGGAGGACTAATGACCCACCAGAGTTTGGCAGAAAGTAGCACATTTATAATACTGACAGCTAAGCTCAAAATAAGCAGGGGGTGTGGGGGAGTCACACTCGCACACTCACACTCTCAGGACAGGCACGGCACTGGAGATGTCAAGATTCTGCAAGGTAAGTGTCCCACAGCGCAGCTACGGATGGTGTGATGAAGGTGAGTCTTCCCGAGGCACAGTGAAATGCAACGCTGTGAACCACTGGCCAGGCAGTCCGGGCGAAGGGCATTCACTGGAGGTACAAGCTTGTGAGTGCTCTCCTGAGCACAGGGCCCCTCCCCCTTTTAAGGACCTGCACCTCATGGCCTGCGACTAGAGATGACTTGGCTGCATCTGGTTGGTCACACTCCACCTTAGGCAGTGTCCATGCTCTGGGTGTGTGATCGCTGCCTAATTAGCGTCCCAGACACCTTGTCTACCTGGAAGCTCTTCTGCTCTTCAACCAGCCCATTCATCCCACAAGCATTCCAGGGGGGAGCGGGAGGGGGAAAAGCCACTTCACAGGCATTCAGAGAGGGAGAGGAGACAAAAGTGGGAGCAGGGGAAGTATAACAGACCTTTTAAGCATAGAAATCACTGCTGCTCCTACAACAGCAGGAGCTGGGAAAATTAAGACAGCATGTTTCTGAACCAGGGACCTTTTGCGAGTGAGGCAAACAATATAACCACTACACTACAGAAACTCTGTTACAGGGCTCTGCCCCTCCCTTCATAAGAACATAAGAATGGCCATACTGGGTCAGACTAAAGGTCCATCCAACCCCACATCCTATCTGCCAACACCTGCCAATTCCAAGTGCCCCAGAGGGACTGAACCTAACAGGTAATGTTCAAGTGATCTCTCTCCTGCCATCCATCTCCACCCTCTGACAAACCGAGGCTAGGAATGCATCTGAAGAATTGAGCTGTAGCCCATGAAAGCTTATGCTGAAATAAATTTGTTATTCTCTAAGGTGCCACAAGTACTCCTGTTCTTTTTGTGGATACAGACCAACACAGCTGCTACTCTGAAACCTGTGAATATAATGTAACTGGAACATGCTTCATGGAAAAGGTCTCGTACAGTATCATTACAAAGCTTATTATCTATTGTGTGTGTTCATCCTATTTGTATGATTCAATCATTCTTGTATCTGAAACTAGAAATATGAACTATAACTCTGAGGTCCTGTTGTAATGATGCAAAGTGTGGGCCATTAATAGTGGTTTGGACTCTTGATGGCTCCCATTAACCAGGACAATTGACTGGAGATAGCTTTGTCCTGCACCATCTGTGAGTCAGGTCAGGAAGAATGAAGGCTTGGGGGTCTCACAGGACATGTGACCATGTCACCTGGTACAGGAATCCATCTTAAACCTGGGGCTTTTCCCCAGGAGAGAGACATAAGATTCCTGCCTTGTACCAAAGCTATATAAGGGGTGGAACAGAAGAAAGGTGGCTGCAGTCATGAGAAATCCCCTAGCTACCACCTGAGCTGGAACAAGGACTGTACCAGGTGAAAATATTGGGCCCAGACAAGAAATAAGTCTAGTCTGCAAAAGAAGCTTATTGGAAGATCTCTGAGGGTGAGATTTTATCTGTACTGAGTTTTGTACTGTATTAGGCTTAGACTTGCATGTTTTTGGTTTATTTTGCTCTATGGAGAATACAAACTGCACAGAGAAGGAAAAATTAATGCCTTGGAAAAGCCTCTCTGTGTTAGATGGGTGGGAGGGTGTCTAAAAACCACTCTCCTCTACTTTCTTCTCTCTGAATTCCTTTAGAAAATCCAAAGCAGGAAACAGAACCATTGTCTTCTCTGAGGCTTGAGCTCCGAGATCTTCAAATTATGAGACTGACATGCTGCCAACTGTGCTAAGAAGGCCCAGTGAAATGTTTAGGCTCAGTACATATAGGATCCTCCTACAGCAGTGACTGGGCCTGGGAAGGAGCCAGGGGTGTGCTGGAAAAAGCAGGGAGATCTGGTGCCCACCGACCTGTCCTGGCGGCTTTCACAGGAGCAAATACACCAATTCTCCCTGCCAGTGAATAATGTACTGGAGCTAATGGCAGCACAGGGTGGATGTTTCCAAGCTGTGCACCCACTGCCACATGTTAGAACTCAATCTCCTTTCCCTAGCAGCGCACTTTCCCTGTGCATTGGGCAAAGCAAGTTGGGGAAGCTACATGGGTAACAAAAACCAGTACTTCAGACAAGGCTTGAACTCATAACCCCAGCAGTAGCCCCCCTTTATACCAACAAGTTGCACCACTGCCGGTGCTTTTCAGAGAGAGCTGGGAAGCAGGCAGTTATCAGTCTCTGTGGTTCACACCTTTGCCTGGTAATTGAAAGGCTGATGCATCAAACCTAACTCAAGATGCGGCTTTTCATTGATGAGACTCCAGGACATTTTAACAGGAAGAAAATCTCCTCGATTCTGGTTTAGTCCCATTTGACTCCTGCCCATCTTCTCCCCCCACCTCCCTGCCCTGCCCCACCCCGTCTCTTTCCTTCCCCACTGGGGCTGTGCAGAGAGGAGCCCCAGCCAGTATCTGTCACAGAGTCTGTATCCCATAAAGGGAGGGAGGGGTCGCTCCAAAACACTGATAATGGGGAGGGGAGGGGTGTCTGTGATTAGGGGGAGAATGGATGGAGAACTAACAGTTGGACCCAGAGAGATTCCCCCAGATTGGGGAGATCCCCTGCTGCCCACCATCAGTCAGCTGTGGGAAGAACAACTTGGGATTGCATGGGGAAGCCACCTTAAAAACACAAGTGTAACATGCTAGTTACATTTTAATAAGACCAAAGCCTCCTCAAACCCAGGGTCACAATCACTGAAATAATTTTGCTTTGATATTTTAAACCAGCCGCAGACACAAAGCGAGTCAAATTACAGTTTCCATTCGGAGTCAGTGCACACACAAGAATCCAGAGGCTTTTAATTCCTTAGGTTCTGCTGCCATTTCATTTCTGTCCTGTTCCAAGATTTATTGTTGTGCAAAGCAACGTTAGGCCCTTGGGAGTGTCTCCCCTGGTCCCACCTGCTGCCCCAGTCAAGTTAAAAGAGCCTGAGGACCCCTGCCAGCACCACCACCAGCACAAGGGGGCTAAGGCGGTTTCCTGCCCACCCTCGCTCCATGTGGCACACCACTTCCGGAAGCGGCTGGCACGTCCCTGCGGCCCCTGGGGTGGGGGTGGGGGGATCTCCACGTGCTGCCCCCGCCCTGAGAACCAACTTGGAGAACTGTGGCAATGGGAACTGCAGGGGTGGAGTCTGCGGGCAGCCGTGCTCAGAGATGCCCCCGGCCCTCCTGGTTAGGGGCTGCTGCCAGAGGGGGGTGCGGGTTGCTTTCGGGAGATGCCCGAGGTAAATGCTGCACCCCTCACCCTCTCCTGCACCCCCAACCCAGACCCCACACCTGCACCCAAACTCTCTCCAAGACCCTGCCCCCCACACATCCTGCTGCAGCACAACCCCCTGACTGAGCTCAGACCCTGCACCCAAACTCTCTCCCAGAGCCCAATCCCTCTCCCTCCCACACCCAAACACCCCCCCCCCCAGAGACTTAGGCAGGTGTGTGGGGTGGGGCAGGACTTGGTCCCATTCTGGGAATGACCAAAAATTATACAAACCTGCCGCCCCTGTCCAGCCCAACCTTCTGCTGATGCACCTCAGCCCACACCCGCGCAGGGTTTGGAAGCTTCCATTGCTTAAATTCCAGGACACCGAGGGATTTCAGCTCCCCTTTGCCCAGAGGGAACCTTCACCCCACTCCCAGCCAGGTTCTTGTCCATGGGATCACTGTAGGGGGGCTGGGTCCCTCGGTGTCTTTTCTCTCTCTGTGACAGGCCAGGGTGCAATAACTGGGGCATCTGAGCACCCAGGACCTTCTGTGGGGCTGCCATTCCCCTTCCCCTTCTGTGGTCTCATCAGTCATTGACTCCAGCCTTTTTTCTATCCATCGTCAGCACCATCCCAAGCAAGCTGCACTCACCTCAAAAAGACAAAGAGTCCTGTGGCACCTTACAGAGTAACAGACATATTGGAGCATGAGCTTTCTTGGGTGAATCCCCACTTTGTCAGATGAATGTCATGGAAATTTCCAGGGGCAGGTATAAATATGCAGGTAAGAATCAGTCTAGAGATAAGGCGGTTAGTTCAATCAGGGAGGATGAGGCCCTCTTCTAGCAGCTGAGGTGCGAACACCAAGGGAGGAGAAATTGCTTTTGTAGTTGGCTAGCCGGGCACAGAATTCTCACTCCATTCATCTGACGAAGTGGGGATTCACCCACGAAAGCTTATGCTCCTGTACGTCTGTTAGTCTATAAGGTGCCACAGGACTCTGTCGCTTTTTACAGATCCAGACTAACACAGCTACCCCTGTGGTACTCAAAAAGACAGTGTCCCCTGGTGGGTGTAAATCACTGACCTCTCTCCTCTCTGAGCACTGACTGCCCCTCTGTTTCCTTGCCTCTCAGTCTGTGCAGATGGGACCTTTCCCTCCAGTGCTGGAGGATTCGCCCTTCTCATCTACCCTTGTCCCAAGCAGCACAGCAGGTGGGAATCTTACATGTACTGAGGTGACTTAGGAGCAGAACCCCCCCCGAACCTTCCATGCAATTGGCACTTGCCCCTCACTGAGCAGGACTGAAACTCCTGCAGAGAGACTGCTGGGCCACATCCCCTCTGGGCATGAGCAAAGTAGCAGGGTGAAAAGAAGAAGATGGAGATGCTGGGGATTGAACCCAGGACCTCACACATGGAAAGCTTGTGCTCTACTGCTGCACTACATCCCCAGCTGGGCTGCTGGTTACACTCAGAGCTGTCCTATTCCCAGAGCATCCAGTGGCCTAAGAGCAGCATGGGGGACACATTCCCTCCTCTGAGGGCCAAACCTGCTGTCCTGGAGGTTGCTGGTTCTTAGGGTCACTGAGAACTGATAGAACTCCACTCATCTGGGATTTAACAAATTGTCTTCCATGGAGCAGGGCCAGATCCAGTGTTTTTGGCACCCCAAGTGGAAAAAAAAATAAAAAAGCTGCAATCAACTGCAGCTCTACCTCTGCGGCTTTTGGCCTCAAGTCCTTCCCTCTGAGAGGGACCAATTGCAGCTGAAGCCTCCCCTTTCCGTTGACCACCCCACAGACCTGCTTGCTGTGCTGGTGCCTGGAGCCAGCCCTGCCATGGAGACACTGGGAAGATGGGGGGAATCAGGAAAATACCAGGGATTTGTTTATGTTGTAAGTGAAGAATAATTGAAGCAGTTTTAGTTTAAAGTCACTTTTCCCTGACTGGGAATTGAACCCAGGTCGTGGCAGTGAAAGTACCAAATCCTAACCACTAGACCACTAGGGAGGTGATGATGCTGTTTTTCTTCTCACTTATGTTACACTTTCTTAGGCTACTTTCTATCCAATTTCTGAAGCTGCTCCATTGTCCATTCCCTGAAGGGCTAAGAGCAGAAAGTGCAGGAATCCCTGTACTCAGGGTCACAACCTGAGACCAACCCAAGCCACTGAAACAAACTCAAATCATGCTTCCTCCAGCAGGATCACAAAGCAACACAAAGAAACCCCATCAGGAACAATCCTCCTCTGCCTTCATTTATCCCATCGCAACCCTCTCAGCAGCCGACTCTTGCAGGAAGGACACTGAGCTGATAGGAGCTCTGGCACAGAGACCAAGGGAGGGGTGTTGCACCCCCTCAGTGGGAGCTGATCACATTCTGACTCTGGAGGAGGAGGGAAAAGCAATGGCCACATGATGGGGCCAGTATGTACCACAACATGGTTCTTTTATGTGGGATAACTCTGAACATTGACTGATCTCCACTCCCTTGGATTTGAAGAGATGTTTAGTTGGGCACTTAGGAGTGTGGAAGGGTCCTGGACAGGTCTCTCAACTGGTAAACAATTACATCAAGCCTTTATACCATTGTTTCAGACAATTTCTAGCAATAATACAGACAGTAAAAAGCAACAAATACATTTTGTTTATACATAAGCTTTTCTGCTATCTCACTAGAAAAACAAGACTGCAAGACTGCATATTGCAAGGTCGTAATAACTTTCACACAATTCACTCTGTCTTACATTATCTTGCGATGGGCCCCTCCCCTTTCATCGCTCTGGGAAGTTCTGACAGCTGAGCCTGCTGCTCTGCTCCGGCAGCCAGGAGCAAATCACTGCTGTGGATGCTGCTCTCTCCCACCCTGCAAACACAGAGCAGGGTGGTGGGAACTTCCTTACAAAGCGGGGAGGGGCACCGGCATCTGAAAGTGACACCCCCATGACACCACTTCTCTCAAGGAGGCTCTTACCGTCTAAATAGGGACGTCTGTTTTCTAGTAAAATCAGGAAAAGGGAAGGAGAAAACTCAAAAGAGGTTCCTCCTGGCGCTCACGTCCGTGAACCCGAATACTCTCTCAGTCCTCAAAGAGAGACCTGGAGAAGGAGACTTGCTGAAGCAAAGCCACAGGGGTCTCTGAGGTTTCCCTGGCCCCTCACCCCTGTCCTGCCTGGCTGATGTCAGCATCTCTCTGTGAGGTCACCACCTCCCCACCACCTTTGACCAATAGTCTGAGCCCCTGCAAAAGGCCTTTGTGATGTCACTGCCACACCCCTCCCTTGCTGTGCTAATGTCCTGCCCCTGGCCAGGCACTTTGGAGGTTTGAGCTACTCCCTGTGGCTCACCCCACTCAAGGAGCGTTCGTTCTAGGAAGCAAGCCGGCTAGACAGGAAAACATCAGACGCTGCTCCCAATACTACACTCAGTTTTTTCAGAAATTAGTCGACTTTATGGCCAGAAGAGACCATTAGAGCATCTAATCTGACCCCCTGCATATCACAGGCCTCCTGTATGACACAAGAGCTACTTTTGGGGCAAACACATCCCAGAAAGGCATCTAGTCTTCATTAAATGATATCAAGAGATGGTGAATCCACCTCTTTCCTTGGTAGCTTGTTCCTGTGGTGAAACATCCTCGCTGTTGAATTTTTGTGTCTTAGTTGTAATATGAATTTTTCTCTTTTCACCTTCCAGCCATTGGGTCTTGTTATGTCTTTCTCCTGCTAAATTCAAGAGCCCTTTAATAGCCAATCTTTTCTCTCCATTAAGGCCCTTCAACACTTCAATGAAGTCACCTTTCAATCTTCTTTTGATATGCTAAACAGGTTGAGGTCTTTCAATAGCTCCCTAGAAGACATTTTTCTCCAGCCCTCAGAACATTTGGTGGCTCTTTGCTGCCCCAGCTCCAGTTTCACAACATCTTTTTCCATCTCACTGATGGCGTGTCACCTCCTGTGACATTATTGACATAATCTGTAACTGTATAGATCACCGTTGCAACCACTGTTCTATATTTGCAGCCAATATTGTAGAAAGGTTGTTGTGTAAGGGGTCTATGGAGAGGTTCTGATTGGCTGATTATAATGATGCTATCTCTAGATGTGTATCATTTTTGTAGTTGACGTTATGAATATTGGCTCTATCATCATCATTCATTCATGCCCGTCACCCCAACCGGGGTATGGGCCGCCAACCACAGATCTCCAGAGTCTTCTATCCTGGGCCATTCGCTCTAGCTGGTTCCAGGTATAGCCCATTTTTTTGCTATCAACCTGAAGGTCGCGTCGCCAGGTATTTCTTGGGCGGCCTCTTTTCCGCTTGCCTTGGGGGTTCCACCGCAGTGCCTGTCTGGTGATGTTGGTTGGCTGCTTGCGTAGTGTATGTCCTATCCAGCCCCACCTTCTCCTTCTAATTTCTTCCTCTGTGTCTGGCCAGCGGATCTGGAGCCTAGTAGGGTCAGGTTGTTGCTCCTCATCTCTGCTGCAACCTGCGCCGTCTTTCCTGACTCGTACATGGTCCTCACGTTCCATGTGCCGATGGTAATCCTCCTGGTTGTAAGAAGGGTGATCGGCTTAGTGGCTTCCTCACGGCTTTCACCACCCAGCGTCATGCGTCTTCGAGTTGAAGACCCTTCTTTTTCCAGGCTAAAAGTCTCTGTTAACTCTATTGTTGGCGTTTCTGTAGCAAGCTGATTTTTACGGGGTGGAGTTGCTAGCCCCACGCCCAACCCTCCTCCTTTACCCTGACTTGGGACAGGCAGATGGCCCCAAAGGACCTCTCTGGTGGAGTTATTGGCTCTATGCTGCCCGTATTTCAAACTTGTGCTCTGCTTCTGGGTAACACCCCAGGCATACAAGTTGGTGTCAGTTCTGCCTAGCCTGCTTGATGGCCCATTAAGGACCATCAGCTACACAATTGACCCATTGAGAGAAGGCAAATACCGCTGGAGGGACTTTGCTACAAACTGAAGCTCTACAAAGGACTGAATGACCCATCCCAGCTATGGATGTACTCCAGAGACTTGATTTGGACCTGCAGATTTTGCTGCGGAAGCTGTGCGGCTCTGTTCATGATGGCCAAGAGATGGCGGGGAATTGTTGCCTTCTGTAGCTTCCACGGGAGCCCAGCACAGACAATCTGGAGAAAGTGTTGGAAGCTGTGAGGCTCTGTTCACGATGACCGAGAAATGGTGCAAAATGATTAGATGAAAATGTAGATAGAAAGAGGAGAGGACATTTGAAGTGGATTCAACATACCAGGAGACAGTTGGTGCACTGTGCTGCACCGTATGCTGGCAACATGGCGTCTGCCGTAGCTTTCACGGAGGGAGGAGTGAGTGACGGCACACACCCAGAAACACCTGTGAGAATATTTTTGCCCCATCATGTACTGGGAGCTTAACCCACAATTCCAATGGGTGGCAGAGACTGCGGGAATTGTGGGATAGCTACCACAGTGCAATGCTCTGCCACTCGATGCAGCCTCGGTACTGTGGACGCACTCCCCCGAATTCACACGCTTTAGTGGGGACACATAACATTGAATGTATGAACTCGATTCAGGAAATTCAAATAAAATAACTTTGGGGCACTTCGGCGGCGGGTCCCAGAGCGGAAGGACCCCCCCGCTGCCGAATTGCTGCCAAAGCGGAAGAATCTCCGGGGGCCCGGGTCCCACGAGAGTTTTCCGGGGCCCCCAGAGTTAGTGAAGGACCCCACTCCAGGAACCCCAAAAAACTCTTGTGGGGGCCCCTGCTGGGCCCAAGGCAAATTGCTCCACTTACCCTCCCCCCTGGGTGGCCCTGATGGGACCTGGAGCTACTGTTATTTCAGGACTCCTGTGAAACCCTCAGCTGGTTGGTTTGCACTCTGCTCTCATTGCTTCTCTCTCAGGACTCTCTCTCCTCCTGCGTCTCTGCTGCTCTCCTCTCCTAGACATTGAACCCAGCCCTTGCTGCTGCCAACGCCAACTGGCAGAACGGCCTATAAGTCCCCTGTCTGAGGGGAGGCCAATGCATGTGGTCGGCCATAAGCAATATGATATTTTCTGTCTTATTCTCTAGCCCTTTCTTAATGATCCCCAAGATTCTCTTTGCTTTTTTGACCGTCGTTGCACACTGAGTTTTCAGAGAACTATCCCCAGTGACTCCAAGATCTCTCTTGAGTGGCAACAGCTATTTTTGGCCTCGACATTTTATATGTATAATTGGGATTATGTTTTCCAATGTTCATCACTTTGCATTTATCAACAAATCTACCATTTTGTTGCCCTTTCACCCAGTTTTGTGAGCTCTTTTTGTAACTCTTTGCAGGCTGCTTTGGACTTAAATTTCCTGAGTAGTTTTGGATCATCTGCACATTTAGCCACCTCGCTGTTTACCCCTTTTTCCAGATCATTTAAGAATATGTTGAATAGCACTTGTCCCAGACCCCCTGGGGGACACCACTATTGACCTCTCTGCATTTTGAAAACTGACCATTTATTCCTACCTTGTAACTAGTTATTTATCCATGAGACGACCTTCCCTCTCCTCCCATGAGAGTGTAATAGAGCAGAATAGGGCTTCCTTGGGAGGGGGCGTGAATTGAGAATATATCAGGGGGTTGTGCACATTTACTGCCCTGGTGAAAAAGTGTGTCTGATACTCAGTCTTTGCTGCTCCTGCCAGCTGTGACTGCTGAGGACATTTTCCTTCTCTGCTCCAGGGTCTCTCTTCTGCCAGATTCTCAGCAAGTCAGGCCCCCTACAGACTATGGCAGAGCAGTTTGGTAATAGGCTGCAGGACTGACCACGTAAGAATGTAGCTGCTGTAGCACCTTGACTGTCCATGGGCCAAATCCTGCAGCCCAGGATAACCTCCCACTGCTGGTGATGGGAATTGAGCCTTTGTAACTAGCTGCTGGTACCTGAGGTCTCAGCTACGGATTAAACTGGTGGCAAACACAGCTTCAGCCAAAGCAGTGAAGATGTAAGGGAAAGAGCAAAACTGGCCATCCGGGGAGCTGCTGCAGTCCCATCACCACAGCTGGAAGGGAGAAGAGGAAAAGCTCCCTAAAGTGCTGGGAGCAGCCCCGAGAAAAGAAAGTTTGTCAGTGAGATCAGTAGCAATAACTATGAAATGATGGAGTGTTTTCTCCTCTGTGCCAACATGGCTGAATTGTGTTACTTTACTGTGAGAATAAGCTTTAAAATATCCTGCTCTAATTTCAGGATGGGTCTGTAACCATAACTGGACTCTGTGGGAAGTGGCCTCTGGATAGTGGCCTTTGGGCAGAGCTGGCTGAAGAGCCTTCCTACTCACCAGGAGATCCTGGCTTGGCCTGACAGTTCTTCCTTGCTGAACCTAGTTTGTCTGTCAGGCGCCTTTCTTTTATTTCTTCTAATGAAAAGAAAAGAAAAGACCTCACTGCACAATCCTTGTAAGTGCTTGTTCAAGACACAAAGACCCTTCCTTGCAGCTAAGTCTTGGAAAGTGTTAAGTTGTAAATCTGGAGCTGATGGAAAGGTTACCATGACTCAGAGTTGAGCTGAAGCTGCTGTGACTGAAACACAGAGCACTAATCAGTATCTGATCACAGCAGCTGCTGGGAGAAGCGCATGTTAGAAGCCCTCTGTCAGCTCAGCTGTGGCTTTCTGTGCACTGAGCCAGCCTGCTCAAGGTCTGCAAGTCTTGAGGGAAATGGGGCACATTTTTACTTTGGAATTTGAAGGTGTAGTCTTGGACCATCAAGTGGAGTGGTTGCAATCAGCTTGCTGGGGAAGGCACCATGGCTTAGTAGGCTAAAGCACCTGTCTAGTAAACAGGAGATCCTGGGTTCAACTCCCAGTGGTGCCTTGTTCTATAGCTTTGGTCTCCTCTGCTCACATTTTCCTGTGTCTTCCTAGGAAACAGAAGAGACCTCCCTTGACAATCCAAGTAATTGCTTGTGAAGGAAAAGGCTTCTTTCCAACGGAGCATTGGAGAGAATCAAATCCTCAGTCTGGAGTTGATGAAAAGGCTATTGGCATTGGCAAGGAGGTTGCTTCCGCTGCAATTTGCTGTGACAGGAGACCCTGTGTTGTGCGGCCATGCAATTCACTGGGGATATCTGTGCACAGAGCCCCTTCTAGAGGGTTCTCTGCAGGGCTTGCAGGAAATGGAGAATTACTGTCCTTTCACTTTTCATGTTATTGTTGATGAAAAATGGAGCAGTTCGGGGAGAAGTCCCAGAGCGTGGCACCATGGCAGAGCTTGCCAAGAGAGCTGCTGGATAAAGAGCAGATTCAGGATCCAGCATCCAGTGCTGCCTTGCTGAACGTGCCTCCTCTTGTCCCTTTTTGATCAATCTTTTTTGTTAACGGAGAAGCCCGACTCTGGCTAGCCATGCAAATGCTTGCAAAAGAAACGGGGCTTTTGGCTGACAACTGTCAAAAGGAGGCTTTGGATAAACATGGAAACAAGGTCAAGGTCACTGTAACTCATCTTGCATGTGCAGCTGTTGAAGCTACAAGGCAGGGCACTAAGCACAGTATTACCACGGCTGGTCACAGCAGGATCTCTGTGTGGTGGGATCCGCGGGGTACAATCCCAAACTGTGGAACTGCTCTGTCCTCTTCTCTCTCCAGCCTGGGCTGTGTCTTACAATGCTGCACTAGTGACAAACAGCAAAACCCCCTCCATGTGCTGTGATCACTCAGCCAACAACATGCAGCAATGCACCCAACTAAGTTGCATGAATGCTCTATAAGCCACTCCTCAATTATACATAGAGACACCAGCATATCTCCCCAGCCCTCAGCCTTGCACCTCAGAAATGTACCGTCTTACACTGCTCAAAACCTCTTGAAAAGTGCAAGCTCATTAATTAATTCACCCCTTCCTCAAAAAGAAAGTGAACATGCACCAGCCTTTTTAATCTGAGCAGCTTTCCCAAGCACTTTGGACAATTTCACAAGTAAGTATAAAACATTAAAATAAGTTTATTAACTACAGAAAGATAGATTGTAAGTGATTATAAGTGTTAGGCAGAGAGGTCAAAGTTGGTTACGTAAATGAAAATAGAATCTTAGTGTGACATTCTAGACCTTTGGGGGAGCGGCTGTAACCCCCATATTCCTCATTTTCATATAATCGTGATCTTACATATAGAGCATGACTTGTAAGGTATCAGGGGAAAGGATATGATCTGCTGAAAGTCATTTCTCTACCCATAGATGTACACCATTCACGCATATGAAGTTATGAGAATTGTGTAGTATGGTTGTCACTATGCTGTAAGCAGTGATGAGCTGCCAAAATATTAACAACCGGTTCCCTCCTTCTCACCTCACGAGGGGGTCGTGCCCCCCGGGAGGTCATGCCCCATCCAACCCCCCATGTTTTTGACACCCCCCCAGGACCCCTGACCCATCCCCCCCTTTCCCTGTCCCCTGACTGCCCTTTGCAGCCCCATCCAACTCCTCCTCTCATTCTTGATGGCCCCCCGGGACCCCTGCCCCATCCAACCACCCCTTCTCTCTGTCCCTGAGTGCCCCCAGCACCTCATCCAACCCCTGCTCCTTCCTGATTGCCCCGGGATCCTTGCCCCCATTCAATCCCCTGTTCCCTGCCCTCTGACCGCCCTGACCCCTATCCACCCCCACAACCAACCAAATACCCTCCCTGCTCCCTGCCCCCTTACCACACTGCCTGGGGCCAGGACCGGGTCCACTCCGCCCGGGACCTCAACCGGCTCTGCGAGGCCCGACTCCCGGGCCGGGCCGGCACGGGGCCAGAGCCACTCCGCCCGGCACCGGGGCCGGGCCGTGGGGCCCGACTCCCGGGCCGGGCCGGCACCGGGGCCAGAGCCGCTCCGCCGGCACCGGGGCCGCAGCCGTAGGGCCCGACTCCCTGGGCCGGGCCCGAGCTGGGGGTGCTTGGCTGGAACTGGGCTGGGGCACTCGGCCAGAGCCAGAGGGAGCCATTCCGCCCCTGTGCCCAGCTTACCTGCCTGCTGCTTTTTTCTGGGTTCCCATGCACAGTTGATTTGCGGGAAGCAGGGGAAGCAGAGGAGAAGGAGGGTGGAGCATTCAGGGGAGAGGGGGAGGTGAGCTGGGGCTGGGCAGACAGCTGCCTGAGCCTTTGTTAAATTTAAAAGCTTTTTAGAACCAGTTGTCCTGGAACCACTGGTTCTAAAGGCTTCTAAATTAACAACCGGTTCCTGTGAATGGGTGTGAACTGGTTGGAGCTCACCACTGGCTGAAAGTTGGGGGAATCAGCAATCACCAGCATAAGACCACACATGGGGAATTGCTGAACCATGCTAGCAAAGACACATGGTGCTGGGCCCCAGATCCAACTGAAGTCTTCAGTGTCACAGTGACCAAAGGTGTGTGCACAGAATGGGGATGGTGTAGGTGTGGGTGGGTGGATGGATGGATGAAGTGATTTCGCCACGTGCTTGCGCGGTTGTCGGCAAGGGTCTTGTGCGCGGGGGGGTGTGATCACAGCTCTGGGGGTTGTGTTTGTGGCTGCGCAAATGTGTGTGTGTTCATGTGGCTGGATTTGTGCATGTGTTTGCATCTGTTAGTAGTTGTGTTGATGTTAGCTGGATTTATGTGGGTGTTTGTGTATATTAGCAATTGTGTGTGTGTGTGGCTGGATTCATTCATGCAAAGCCCCCATACCGTCGACCCCGGTGGTGATTTCCCCATCTTACAAGGGCTGGCTGGCCTGACACTTAATCCCTCTGTGGAGTGTGGCAGGGGCTGCAGCTCACCCCCTGTGGGGCAGGAGGGCCCAGGTGTGGGGCACTGGGCTCCGATGCACCTGGAGAGAAGCTCAGGTGAGGCAGGGCAGGGCGGGTGGTGTCCGTTCTGGGTTGCCTGGTGCTGGGCCATTGCACAATCCCCAGCCACGCCGCTGGCGCACCCCGAGGGGGCAGGGGCCAAGCAGACGATCCAGCACAAGGGGGGTGAGGATATGTCATTGGGGGGAGGAAAAGCCTTGGGCTGCACTGGGGGAGTGCAGAGCAGGGGTGACACCCCAGAAACCTGCAGCAAAGGGATGGACAGGTGGGATGGGTGGATAGAAGAGGCAGCGGGACTAAAATCTAAAAGGGGAGTGTGGGGTCTAGTGGTCAGAACGGGGGAGGGGGGTTGCTGGTCAGAATTCCTGGGTTCTATCTCCAGCCCTGGGAGGGGAGTGGGAGCCAGTGGTTAGGGTGTGTGTCGGGGGGGAGCCAGGACTCCTGGGTTCTCTCCCTGGCTCTGACTCTCTCTTGTGCAATCCCTCAGCAGTTACCCAACTCACCAGCGTGTGGGAGCGAGGGGCTGGGGCCGGGTTGTGACACAGCCCAGAGTCCCGTACTGCCCCTTTGTTACCCAACCGGGGCAGGGTGGGGGATGGCCTGGGAGACCTGCTAAGAAAGGCGCTTCTGGTGGGTCTGTGTGTGGGTCACGCTGCCCCCTGCTGGATAGACCCCTCTAGGTCAGAACCAGTCTCAGCTCGGGTCAGACCCTGGGAGCCCAGCCCCCTCTGTCGCCATGGCCATGTCTATTGGTCTCCTGGAAAGGTCCATTCTCATTGGTAGCTGTCCAGTGGCAGTGAGTTCCACAGGCCTCGGCACAGGCTGTGTGGGGCAGGAGGCCTTGTGTTGGGAGCAGTGGGAGTGAACTGTGTGCGGTTGTGTCTCTGAGCACAATTGCGAATATTCTGGTGTGTGTGTGAGTGTGAGTGTGGCTGGGGGTGTGATTGTTTCTCTCTTTGGGGTTGGGCTAGCATGCCCCTCTGGGTGTGTTGTGTGTGAGTGTTCTTGGGACTGAGAGTCCTTTGCGTCAATGTGTGTGTGTGTGTCACTTGCTGCAGGATACAAAATCCTGCAAAGCCACCACACACACACACACACACACACACACACACACACACACACACAGTGGGGCTCAGCCCCACCAGCAGGGGGCAGCAGGGACACACACGTTTCTCCTGGGCCAGCTTGGACAATTTCCCATCACGACCCGGCACAGTGCTGGTGCCCCCACACGGGGGTGGGCAGTGACTGGGCGGAGTGCGGGGGGCCAGATGTGCTGGATTCAGAAGGAAGCACTTTGGGAAAATCAGTCACGGCCCTTAGCAGAGCTGGGACACAGACCCAGTGACCCCTGCACCCCCCTGGGAGGGGAGTGGGGTCTAGTGGTCAGAGCAGGGAGGGGGCTGGGCACCAGGACCCCTGGGTTCTATCTCTGGCTCTGGGAGTGGAGGGGGTCTAGAGCAGGGGGACTGGGAGCCAGGACTCCTGGGTTCCATTGGGGAGACTGTTTTTACCTGTGCTCCCCTCCCTAGAGATCCCAGCCCAGCCCCCTAGTGGAGAGTGAGTGGGAGCGGGGGAAGTTGCTCTCCCGCTTCAGAAACATGTTTCAACCTCCCCCCCACCATGGGCTGTGACATCATGGAAACCCCCCCTCTCCCAGGCAGGCAGTAGAAGCCCCGCCCACCAGAGAAGGGGGGAGTCTAGTTGCACCCACAACAATCCCACTCATGGTTGCAAAGAAACCCCCACAAACCACAGGAGTCCTGGCTCCCAGCCCTGCCCCTGAGTGGGGAGAGACGAGGCCACGGGTGAAGCAGGCTGGGGGGGGGGGGCGCTGGGGGCACCGCGCTGCGGGGGGGGGCAGGGCCGGGACCCCGGGACACGCGAGTTACCGTCAGGAGCTGAAGGGGGGCGGGGCGGGATGAGGAGTTGCGTTGGGGGGGGAGGTGTCAGGTTGACCCAGGGACCCACCCTCACCTGGGCTGGAGAGGACGGAGGCGCCCCGGGGCAGGCTGGGAGTTGTAGTTCCTGGCTCGTCTCAGAGCGGAAGTGACGGCCAGATGCTCAGGCAACGCCCCCCTCCCGGTGCACACTGGGAAGCGTAGTTCTCTCTCTCTCACGCGCGGCCTCTATGGGAGGAGGGGCCGTAACTCGTCACTTCGCCGCGCCCCTCCCCGCTCCCTGATTGGCGGAGAGAGCGCGGGACAGAGACTCGGCGCGTGGGGGGAGGCCCCGGTTCCCTCGCCCCGAGGCTTCGCTGCCCCCCCCCCCCCGGGCGCGCGCTGCGGCCGTTGGGATTCGAATCCCGCTCGCGGCCGGGGGGGCTGCGCGGCTCGGTGGCAGCCGGTGGGCGGGACGGGGCGGTGATTGGCGGCTCCGCACGGGGGGGCCGGGGGCTCAGACCCCCAGTTCCAGGCGCCAGGCCCTGCCCCGGGCCCGTGGGATCCGGGCTGGGGGGCAGCAGCGGGGGGGGGCTGAGCTGCCGGGGAGCAGCCCCACAAGCGGCAGCCTGGGGCCGCGGGGCCCCTCAGCCCCCCCCCAACCTGCCCCCGCAGTGTCCCCGCTGTGACCCTCCCGCCAGCCCCGCCCCCGGCGTCCCCTCCCCACCCTGTCTGCTCTGCCCGGCCTGTCCTTCGCCCCCGCCCTGCTCCTCAGCGCCCCGACCCCCCCCTGCTCTTCCTCCCCCTCCCCCAGCCCCGTCCTCAGCACCCCGCCCCCCGCCTCCTCCCCCTCAGCGCCCCGACCTCCTCCTCCCGCCCCCCGCCTCCTCCTCCCCATCCCTGTCCGCTCTGCCCGGCCTTTCCCTTCACCCCCTTCCTCAGCGCCCCGACCCCCGCCCTCCTCCCCATCCCTGTCCTCAGCACCCTCCCCCAGCACCCCACCCTCCTCCCGCCCCACCCCAACATCCTCCTCCCCCCATCCCTGTCCTCAGCACCCCACCCCCACCTCCTCCCCTCAGTGCCCCAACCTCCTCCTCCCGCCCCACCCCACCCCAACATCCTCCTCCCCCCCGTCCTCAGCACCCTGCCCCCGCCTCCTCCCCCAGAGCCCCGACCTCCTCCTCCCGCCCCACCCCGACATCCTCCTCCCCGTCCTCAGCACCCCACCCCCTTCCTCCTCCCCATCCCTGTCCTCAGCACCCCACCCCCTTCCTCCGCCCCAGAGCCCCGCCCCCTCCCTCCTCCTCCCCATCCCTGTCCTCAGCACCCCGCCCCCACCTCCTCCCCTCAGCGCCCGACCGCCTCCTCCCGCCCCACCCCGACATCCCCCTCCCGTCCTCAGCACCCCACCCCTTCCTCCTCCTCCCCATCCCTGTCCTCAGCACCCCGCCCCCACCTCCTCCCCCTCTGCGCCCCGACCGCCTCCTCCCGCCCCACCCCTGACATCCCCTCCCCGTCCTCAGCACCCCACCCCCTTCCTCCTCCTCCCCATCCCTGTCCTCAGCACCCTGACCTCCTCCTCCTGTCCTCAGCACCCCGCCCCACTTCCTCCTCCTCCCCCCATCCCCATCCTCAGCACTCCCACCCTCCTCCCCTCTGTAGGGCCCCGACAGCCCCTTCAAGCCCCCAACCTGCCCCCGTGTCTCCCCTTCTGTTGTGACCCTCTCGCCAGCCCCACCCCCATCTGTGGGGATCCCTCAGCCCCCAGCGTCCCCTCCCCCATCCTGTACACTCTGCCTGGCCTTTCTCTTCGCTGCCCTCCTCCTCCTCCTCCTCCCCATCATCAGTGCCCGACGCCGACCTCCTCCTCTTGCCCCACCCCGATGACCTTGTCCTCCTCCTCCCCTGTCCTCAGTGCCCCATCCCCCTTCCTCCTGCCCCACCCCGTCCTCAGTGCCCTGCCCCTAATTGATTCCAACCCATTTCTCCATTGCTGGGCCCCACTCTCCCATCCCCCCACAGCCCCAGTCCATCCCCAGGGTGGGGGGTTCCTCATCTCCAATCTCTGCTACCCCCAAACCTGCCGGGTTCCCCTTTTCAGCCACTGTGGGGTCCTCCAACCCGCCCCCACCCATCCACTCTGGGCTCTCTAAATCCCACATTCCCACAATGCACCTTGGTATCCCCACCTTCCTCTATCCCTAATCCCCCTAGTCCCTTCCCTTGGGTTCTCCTGGACACCCCAACCCACAGTCCGGCCCCCACATACATCCCAGTCACTCATTCACATGCTGAGCTAGTTCTTCAGGGGCCCCCACAGCTCCCCAAACTCCTCCATCCATGAGCCACACTCACAATCACCTCCCCACACACCATAATATTCACAATCATGCTCAGAGACACAACTGCATGCAGTTCACTCCCACTGCTCCAAATACAAGGACCTCCTGCCCCACACAGCATGTGCCAAGGCCTGTGGAACTCACTGCCACTGGACGGCTACCAATGAGAATGATCCCCTCATGCTGGATCATCTGCTTGGCCCCCTGCCCCCTCTCGGGGCGCGCTGTGCGGCGTGGCTGGGGATTGTGCAATGGCCCAGCACCAGACAATGCAGAATGGACACCACACACCCTGCCCTGCCTCACCTGAGCTGCTCTCCAGGTGCATTGGAGCCCAGCACCCCGCACCTTGGCCCTCCTGCCCCACAGGGGGTGAGCTGCAGCCCCCGCCACACTCCGCAAAGGGGAGAAGGGTCAGGCCAGCCAGCACTTGTAAGATGGGGAAATCACCATCGGGGTCGACGGTATGGGGGCTGTGACATACGGAGAAACGGTTGTCGCGCCGGCAGAAGGCAGCAGAGCATACACATGCACACAATTGCAAATATACACGAACACATGCATGAATCCAGACACATACACACAAACACCCGCACAAATCCAGCCAACACCAACACAAGCCTGGGAGCCAGGGGAGCAGAGCAGGCTGGGGCCGGGTCACTCCACTTCCCGCAGGAATTAGCCGGCCCCCCATGTCCCACGATGGCCTGGGGCCAGCCCCCTTCTGCTTCCCCCCATGGAAGCCTGGGGCCCCAGCCTGCTCTGCTCCCCTGGCTCCCAAACTTGGGGAACCGCCCACAGCACTTGCTGGCGGCGTGGCTGGGAGCCAGGAGTGGACCAGGCTGGGGCTGGGTCACTCCACTTACCATGCAGTGAGTGCAGGGGCGGGGGGGGGGGGGGGGGCGGGGGCAGAGCAGGGGCGGGGGCCATGAGGAAGAGCCGGGCAGCCCCCCTTGCAGCAGCTCCCCACCCCAGCTCACCACCGCTCCGCCTTCTCCCCGGAGCTCGCCGGCGCCGCTCCACGACACCCGCCACCCACGCTTGCGGTGCCAATCAGCTGTTTAGTGCAAGCCTGGGAGGAGGAGAATCAGAGCAGGGGCGGTGTGCTCAGGGAGAAGACGGGCAGAGGTGAGCTGGGACAGGGAGCGGGTCCCCTGCAGGCCCCGCCCCCGTTACTTGCTGTGGGCAGCCCTCCCCCCGCACCTCCCAGCCCCCTGCCCCAGCTCACCTCCACTCCCCGCCCCCCCTGAGTGTGCTTTTTGGTGCTCCCAACCACTTGGCACCCTGGGCAGCCGACTAGTTCGCCTAGTGGTTGCACCGGCCCTGGCCACTGCCTGTCAGCAGGATTCCTCCTCCTCCTCCTCCTCAGTGAGACTAAATCTCCGCACCTCGACAGTCCGCTGCACCCCAATCCCCCATGCCTGAGCCTCCCTGCCAGAGCCCTGCACCTGGCTCCAAAGAATTAAGTCTCACGTGTCGCTGGGAACTCGACTTCTTGTGCCCAGAGAGTCTCAGCCCCCCTCAGTAGCTGACCTGAGAAACACAGTGTCTGCAAAAGCAGCAAAGAGTCGTGTGGCACCTTATAGACTAACAGACGTATTGGAGCATGAGCTTTCGTGGGTGAATCCCCACTTCGTCGGATGCGTCAGTGTCGGCCTTTTCCAAAGAAGTGCCTGGAGGGCTTTTTACTGTGTGACCACGTGGCCTAATGGATAAGGCGTCTGACTTCGGATCAGGCGATTGAGGGTTCGAGTCCCTTCGTGGTTGTGCAATTTTACCTTTGGGCTGAACGTCCTGCTCCCTTCAGGGCTGGAACCTCTTCTTAGCCGCTCAGGCCAATGCTCTGGCTTCAGCTAGAGCCCCGGGAAGGAGTTGGGGGTTGGGTGTCACAAAGGCTGGGGCATGAGCCCCAGGTGCTTCCAGTCTCGCCTTTGCCCTTCCTGACTTGCCAAAGAAAATGGGCGGCTGCCCGGGCTAGAGTGTGGAGCAGTTTCCCTCTTCCAAGTGTGCCCCTGTCCCTGTGCTGGAGGGTACTTGCTACATAGCCCCTTGGGAGCCTGGGTGTTTCTCTGCTTCTCGCCCGCTGGGGAAAAGCCTCTTGGGGTAAAATCTCCTGCCCCACTGCCAAAGTGAGCACAGAGAGTGGGAACAGTAAGAGGCGCCACCAGGGGGACTGGCCCTGCTTTCCTACCGTCTTCGATAATGGCCACAGAGCATCAGCAGCCACCCCACATGCTCCGCTGTGGGTGGCCTTCAGTGGGGGTTTGGCATGGCAGGGAGCAGGCTGGCTGAGTGTTTTTGTGCCCATCTGAAGGCCACACATAGGCATGGTCCTGCCCTCCTCTGGCCCTGCCCTCGGTTACTCTGTGGCTTTTAAGCCTTCCCTTGGATCCGTCAGCACCAGCCGCCTCTGCTCTAGGTGCCCAGAGGAGGAGAGGTGCTGGGCTCCAGCCTGGGAAGCCTGGCCCCGGCCCTGCTTCCTTTACATGCCATGTGGGCAAGAGGAAGAGGGTGGCAGCTGCAGCTACAGGGACCAAAGTTGTGGACATCAGGTGAAGCAGCAAGAAACCCAACCATCAGGTCAACCCGCAGGAATCTCTAGCCAGACTGTTAAGTTCTAGGACCCCAACCTCTAGCGGCCCAGCTGGACCAGAGACCTATCTCCAGTGGGCATCAGTGACCCAGGAGGAGGAGAAAAAAAAATCACTCTAGTTCAGCCAGGGAGAGAGTAGCCAAGCACCTTGAGCTCCAGGGCTTTGCAGCAAACCAACATACCTGCCACAGGTCCCACTGAGATTTGAACTCAGATTCCAGGATTCAAAGTCCTGAGTGCTGCCCATTACACCATGGGACCTGCTGCTGTTTTGTTTTCTAGACCCCTGTGACTCTCACCTGGCTGGTTTGCACTCTGCACTTATTGCTTCCCACCAGCGGCTTCCTCTCGCAGGACTCTCTCTCCTCCTCCAGCGACTGTGGTCCTGCTCTACCGGATCCGCGGGTCCTGCCCTGAGTCCCTGCATCCCCCTGCTGTGTCTCCATTCCCTGTAGGCTGCAAAAATGTCAGGGGAGGCCACCCCTCCCTTCACTCGGTGCTCCCGCTTATATCGGCCAGCTGCAGCCTCATCTCCTGGAACTCGGGCAGCTGTCGCTTCATCCAGTCGTACAGTCACAGGCTGACCGGCTCCCCAGCCTGGATGCTCTTGTGGAAATCCCACAGGTGACACTGCAGGACTTGGCACTGCTGGTTTCTTTAATGTTGTGGTGTTTGCCCGACCGCCGGAACAAAGCCGCCAACTCCCTCACCAACTCCCACCAATCCCCCTGGTTGCCATAGGACCCTCTGATGCTTTCCCGTTCTGCCAACACCGCCAGGCTTCACCCCCCTGCTCCTTTATCTTGCAAGCTCTGGATGTTCAGCTTCCAATATCCTCTGCCCTGGGTCAGGGACAGGGGCGGCTCCAGGCACCAGAGCAGCAAGCTGCGGAGGGCGGCCTGCCAATCGCTGTGACAAACCTGCAGGAGGTCCCCTGGTAATGCGGATTAGGCGGCATGCCTGCGGGAGCTCTGCCAGTCCCACGGCTTCAGTGGCAATTCGGCGGTGGTTACGCCGAAGGCACGGGACCGGCAGACCTCCCGCAGGCATGCCGCCGAATCCGCCTTACCAGAGGCCCTCCGGCAGGTGTTGGGATAGATCTGTATTACATTATATACTAATGTTAGATGTGTAGAAAGTGTGACTAGAAAGGAGCAGTGTGACGGTGCTGCCCGTGGGAGCAAGCTGAGGTCACTCAATCAGGGTGAACTGCAAACAGAATGGGGCAGACAAACCCCAAACGCTGGTGGTTATTCCAATATTTAGATTTACCAACCAGCACAAAACAGCTTCTGTAGCACCTCACTGGTTACTCAGAAGTCCAAACCACGCAGTTCCCTTAAAGTGCCCAGCCTCAGGCCTCCATCCAGACACACACGTCAGATATGATGATGATTCCTGAAAATCTGATCTCATTATATAAAAGAAAAGGTTCTTCCAATCCCAAAGGATCAGCCACATACCCAGGTTCAATTATAACTTAGATCTTACCCAAAATACACGCTACAGCCAATTCTTATTAACTAAGCTAAAATTTATTAAAAAAGAAAAGAGAGAGAGTTTTGGTTAAAAGATCAATATACAGACAGACTTGAATTCAATTCTTGAGGTTCAGATGCATAGCAGAGATGAGCTTGTAGTTGCCAAAAGTCCTTTTAGAAATAGTCCAGAGGTGATAGTCCAATGTCCATATTCAGGGTGACTCCAGTCAGTGACTCGGGATCTCAATCCTTATGGCTTAAGAGTTCCCTCTCTTGAAACTGAAAGCAGATCTGAGATGAAGCAGGATCATGTCCCAGGGTTCTTATACATTTCCAGCAGCCTTTCGGCCTGAGAAAACTATAGGCGTAACTCCTTCTCCCAAACATCCTGGCAATTAGCACAGGGTAATTTACCCATTAAACAGTTCAGATCCAGGTTAGCACAACCTTCAAAGAGACACAAAGAAAATAATACTATTTGACTCAAGTATCATCATAAATATTAATATTCCTTTTCTGATCTTTGAATTAAAACTACAGCAATAGACAAGACTTGTTTGCTGACATCACAAGCCCTGAGCAAACATCTCCCCTTCTACCTCTAACAATGCAGACTTGCATTTCAAAGCTCTATTCATTTACAGATCTTCCTAACCAGTCCTTAAGGTTCACCCATGGGGCAGGTCAGTGGGTGAGGTGAGTTAATTAACTCTTTCTGGCCCTGTCACCTTTCAATGAAATATTATATTACACTCATAACATCACAGGTCAGGAATAGGATAGCAGGGGCTGCGGGTCGGGAGTGAGGGGCACCGACAGAGCTGGAGGGAGCGCAGGGGGCTGCAGGTCGGGAGTGAGGGGCACCAGCAGAACTGTGAGTCTGGAGGTCAGGGCTGGGATAGCAGGGGCTGTGGGTCGGGAGTGAGGGGCACCGTCAGAGCTGGAGGGAGCGCACCAACACCTTCAGCTGGCACCTTTGCAGGGGAGGCCCAGGCCATCTGTTGCCTGGAGACAGGGTGTCGGACATTCTCTGTGCAGACGGCATCACACAGTCCCTCTCGGGCTCTACAACAATCACACCCCTTATCCCACCATCTAGAGCCTTGAGAAATGCATAGGGGAAACTGAGGCACACAGACAGTATTCAGAGAAAACATTAAGCACATTCCCACTTCGTAACACCTGTATATGACCAGTTACATACTTTGAAGGGTGTAAAATAATCAAATATTGTGCTAAATACAATGATACTCCAAACTGACCACCAAATTTAAGTTGCATGTTTTTCCCCTCAGGTGAGGGTTCTGGGGTGGGGCTGGGGATGAGGGGTTCACAGTGCAGGAGCGTGCTCGGTGCTGGGGGTGCAGGCTTTGGGGTGAGGCAGGGCTGAGGATGAGGAACTTGGGGTGCAGACAGGCTGCCCCAGGGCTAGGGCCAGAGGACTCCCCACCACCACTGGCAGCAGCAAGCTCCAGGGGAGGGACCCCTCCTGCCCCCCACGGCACACACACTCTGCACATGCTCCTAGAGCCCCTCTCAGGTCCAGAAAGCTCACTCTCCTCCCCTACGATGGGTACTGGGTGGGGGTGGGGGTTGCCATCACAGGTGGCCTTCCATGTTGCTGCCCCTCACCATAACTTCACTGTGGATGGGGGATGGGGCTGCCCCTTGCCCAGCATGGGGCAGAAGTGGGGTAGGCAGGGTGGTGGCTATGGCGGGGGGGGGGGGAGCAGGGTGTCATAAAATTCACCCAATCCCCAGATGCTTATATCTAGGAAGCCTCCCAATCCCATCCCCCCTGTGGCGGGTGGGTTGGTGGGTGCTGGGGGAGGGGTCATTGCCTTCACTTGTGTCTTCCTGCCTCCACTGTGCAGCCTGCTGCGCCTCACTGGGGGTAGGGGATGGGGGTTCCCCGTCCCCAGCGTGGGGCAGGAGTGAAGGGGCTGCAGGGTGGTGGCTGGGGGGGGGACAGGGAGAGCAAGTTGTCACAAAATACACCCAAGCCCCAGCTGCTCAGGTAGGTCTCTGAACCCCTCCCCATCTCCCTGTGGTGGGAGGGGCACGGCCTTCACATGGGGCGCCCTGCCGCCCCGACCCCTGCGGCAGCCTGCTGCCCCACACCCCCGCCTCCCGGGGGGCCGGGGGGCGGGGATGGGGCTGCCCCCCCTTCCCCAGTGTTGGGCAGGAGTGGGGGCTGGGGCTGGGGTGGGGGCAGGGGGGGAATCATAGGGTCAAACACTCACGGAAGCCCCAGCAGCTGCTAAGGTGAGTGAGGTCCGTCTCCTGGCCGGAAGTCCCCTTCGCGTCTCCTCCAGGTAGGGGCAGGGGAGGGGAGGGCTGCCAAGCACGGCACGGCCCCCTCCACTCCCCTCCCGCTCCTGAGGTGCTATAGCACCAGCAGCTTGCACTACTGTTATGCTGTAGCCCTTAGGCGGCGGCGGCAGCAGCAGCAAGGGAGAGAGACGCGCGCTGCACGCTCTTTACATTCAGGCAGGGAAGCTCCAGGGCGGGGGGAAGCTCCAGCCCTGGTGGCGGCGGCGGCGGGGGAAATGAGAGGCGGGGGCGCTCCAAGCAGGGGAGAAACCTAGCTCCAAATATTGGTGGAGCAGAACCCCTGACTGTGCATATTCCTGGGGCTTTAGCCCCAGGAGCCCATATAAGTTGGTGACCATGGCCTCCACGAGTGCTGCACTCTGACCAGCTGAACCAGGCAAGCCACGAGAAGCTTCTCAAGGTCTTCCCCTGGTGTGGGCTTGGATGCGAAAAGCACCTGGCCGTTCATCAGCTGTTGCAAGAAGTGTGCAGAGTAGGAGTAGCGATGGGGCTGTAGCTTTCCACAGCATCTCAATTTGGGCAGCTTTCCATTCCCCTTTTCTGTGTAATGTCCCTCCCACTGGTTTCACTTGCGGAGCTGTACGACTCTGGCAGGGTGGCCATTTAGAAATCTTTTCCTTGCTTTTCTTTTTCACCTGGCCCCAGCCTTAGGACTGTTTGGGTATTTCAGTGTGTGTGTTTTCCCATTTGGAGGCATTTGGAAGTTTGGAAGGGGAGCCTAAAGAGGCGTCTTTTTCACAAGCAAGTTGGCTTTCTGCACAGGTAGGGCCCTTGGCCGTAAAGCTTAGCTCCGTCAGTGCATCTGCATGGGGTTCCTCCAGTGCCTCAAGAGCCCGTGCTAAACTCTCGGTGTGGGCGTTTGGCTTGCGCCAGTCAGAGTGCCGTGCCTGCGTCTTCCCAGGGCCGGCTCCCGTGAGGCGCATAACTTGGGAGGAAAGGGGTAGAAGAGGAAGCAAGTGAAGCTGACTTTGAGTGGTGGTGTCCCTGGGCGGAGTGGTCCTCCTGCTCCTTCCTGTCGGAGGTGTGGGCTCGAGTGTGGGCTTGGGGGGTCTGGCTGTGGGCGGTGGGAGGATGGTGTCCAGGGAAGTCCCAAAGGTCACCCTGCGCCGGCGGAGTGTGAAGCCTCTCCCCTAGGTTGGGGTGCCGAGGATTAAGCCTTCCTCTGTGGCTTGGGCTGGGGAGCATGATCCGGCGTCGGGTCCATTTGGGTGGAGCTGGCAGCCGGCAAGAATTCGGGCCATCAGGTCAACCCTGTGTGGAAATGGGGGTGAGCCGGCAGGCCTGCGATTTTGGCTTCGCGGGCCGGGCAGCTCAAGCCTGGCCTCCTATGAGCCTGGAAGGCAGCCGGCCGGGCTCACCAGTCTCCTCCCCGGGCCCAAGTTCCTTTCAGGCAGCAGGTGGAGCAAGGAGCCCAGGGAGGAGAGCCCAAGGAGGTGTCCGGAGCCTCCTCCTGCCCGGCGCCTGCGCCCGCGCCCAGCAGGGCTCTTGCCTGCTCCCGGCCCACCTGGTTTTGGCCTCTGCCACCCCTAGCAGTCAGCCAAAAGACCAGAAGCCACCCTCTCCCTCCTGCACCCCGAGTGGCCAGCATGGGGCTTGAACCCATGACCTTGGCGTTATTAGCACCACGCTCTAACCAGCTGAGCTAGCCGGCCTACGGGGTGCCCTCTCTTGCCTGACCCTTTTGGAAGGAGTCACCGGCTGGCGCGGGGAATGATGTGGCCTCCGTTATCGAATGGATGGATCGAGACACCACCTGCCAAGGTAGGGGAATTAGCTCAAGTGGTAGAGCGCTCGCTTCGCATGCGAGAGGCAGCGGGATCAATGCCCGCATTCTCCAGCGGCAAGGCAGCCCCGGGACCTTCTCTTGCCCTTCTTTTAGTAGCCATGGACAGTCAGCGGGCTCAGCTCCTCCAGTGGCCTCCATCCTCTCCCGCTTGGCCTCCCAAAGGCCAGCCCTTGCGAGCACAACGCTCTTCCACCGGGCCCTTCTCCCCCTTGCGCTGACTGGGAGGCTGGCGACAGCTGGGGGAAGTTAGCTCAAATGGAAGAGCATGGGAGAAGTAGTCAGACCCATACACACATTCTCCGACCTGCTCTGCTCTGCTTTGCTCTGCTGTGCTGGGCTCTAGTGGGGGACCTGCACCTTTCTTTCTGAGCTCTCACTGGAGCACAATCCCTTTCCTCCTCCCTCCCTGCTAGTCTACGCCAAGCTCATTGGCCGGGAGGGAGAGCCACTCAAATACAGAATTACTCACATCCCAGGGGTCCATGAAGAGAATGAGGAGATGGGCGGGGTGGCACGCGATACCAGCTCAGCTGAGACCGTGAGACCTCGCAGCCTCCTGATCTCAGGCAGCATGGCAGCCGTGGAGCAGAGCAGAGCACGCAGACAGCTTGGAGACAGCCAAAGCGGGGAAGGGCTGCGTTGGTCTGGAAGAGGGAGTCGGTGGCTGTCTATCCTGGCGGAGGCAGGGTCGTTTTGCTGTATGCTGGGCCAGAGGCCAGGGAGTCTGCTAGAGTTGCTGAGCTGGGCCTGCTTCTGGCTTTGCTTGGGTTAGAGGAAAGTGGTGAAGATAAGAACGGCCCTCCTGGGTGAGACCGATGGTCCATCTAGGCCACTATCACGTCTTCTGACAGTAACCAATGCCAGGCGCTTCAGAGTCAATGGCCAGAGCAGGCAATCGTCAAGTGATCTATCCCTGTGTTGTCTTCTGAAGCTTGGTGCTTGTTTCAGGGGCTAACTCTCAGCCCAGACACACTCCAGGAGGGAGCGTTGGTGTTTGTGCCGAGGAGCGTGGCTGGGACTCGGACCCCCTTCCCCAGCTCTGGGTAGCAAGCCCCCCTCCCCCCCATTTCAGGCTGTGTCCAGCTTAAGGCCACAGAGCCCTTGCCTTTTTTTGCCCGGTGCCTGAGAGTCAGGCCAGCTGCGGGGAATTAGCTCAAGCGGCAGAGCGCTCGCTTTGCATGCGAGAGGTAGTGGGGGGCGATGCCCGCATTCTCCGAGCCTGTCGACTAAGGGCTCCTGATGAGCGTGGTGGACGGGAGAGCCGGCCATCTGACTTTTGGCCTGGCTGCCCGTAGTGGTCAGGCCGAAAATCAAAAGCCATCATCCCAGGCCCACAGCCACCCAGGGGCTCCTCTGCACCATCTTGCCTCCACGAGTGCCACACTCTGACCAGCTGAACCAGGCAAGCCACGGGAAGCTTCTCAAGGTCTTTCCCTGGTGTGGGCTTGGATGCGAAAAGCACCTGGCCGTTCATCAGCTGTTGCAAGAAGTGTGCAGAGTAGGAGTAGCGATGGGGCTGTAGCTTTCCACAGCATCTCAATTTGGGCAGCTTTCCATTCCCTTTTCTGTGTAATGTCCCTCCCACTGGTTTCACTTGCGAGCTGTACGACTCTGGCAGGGTGGCCATTTAGAAATCTTTTCCTTGCTTTTCTTTTCACCTGGCCCCAGCCTTAGGACTGTTTGGGTATTTCAGTGTGTGTGTTTTCCCATTTGGAGGCATTCGAAGTTTGGAAGGAGCCTAAAGAGGCGTCTTTTCACAAGCAAGTTGGCTTTCTGCACAGGTAGGGCCCTTGGCCGTAAAGCTTAGCTCCTTCAGTGCGTCTGCATGGGGTTCCTCCAGTGCCTCAAGAGCCCGTGCTAAACTCTCGGTGTGGGCGTTTGGCTTGCGCCAGTCAGAGTGCCGTGCCTGCGTCTTCCCAGGGCCGGCTCCCGTGAGGCGCATAACTTGGGAGGAAAGGGGTAGAAGAGGAAGCAAGTGAAGCTGACTTTGAGTGGTGGTGTCCCTGGGCGGAGTGGTCCTCCTGCTCCTTCCTGTCGGAGGTGTGGGCTCGAGTGTGGGCTTGGGGGGTCTGGCTGTGGGCGGTGGGAGGATGGTGTCCAGGGAAGTCCCAAAGGTCACCCTGCGCCGGCGGAGTGTGAAGCCTCTCCCCTAGGTTGGGGTGCCGAGGATTAAGCCTTCCTCTGTGGCTTGGGCTGGGGAGCATGATCCGGCGTCGGGTCCATTTGGGTGGAGCTGGCAGCCGGCAAGAATTCGGGCCATCAGGTCAACCCTGTGTGGAAATGGGGGTGAGCCGGCAGGCCTGCGATTTTGGCCGCGGGCCGGGCAGCTCAAGCCTGGCCTCCTATGAGCCTGGAAGGCAGCCGGCCGGGCTCACCAGTCTCCTCCCCGGGCCCAAGTTCCTTTCAGGCAGCAGGTGGAGCAAGGAGCCCAGGGAGGAGAGCCCAAGGAGGTGTCCGGAGCCTCCTCCTGCCCGGCGCCTGCGCCCAGCAGGGCTCTTGCCTGCTCCCGGCCCACCTGGTTTTGGCCTCTGCCACCCCTAGCAGTCAGCCAAAAGACCAGAAGCCACCCTCTCCCTCCTGCACCCCGAGTGGCCAGCATGGGGCTTGAACCCATGACCTTGGCGTTATTAGCACCACGCTCTAACCAGCTGAGCTAGCCGGCCTACGGGGTGCCTTCTCTTGCCTGACCCTTTGGAAGGAGTCACCGGCTGGCGCGGGGAATGATGTGGCCTCCGTTATCGAATGGATGGATCGAGACACCACCTGCCAAGGTAGGGGAATTAGCTCAAGTGGTAGAGCGCTCGCTTCGCATGTGAGAGGTAGCGGGATCAATGCCCGCATTCTCCAGCGGCAAGGCAGCCCCGGGACCTTCTCTTGCCCTTCTTTTAGTAGCCATGGACAGTCAGCGGGCTCAGCTCCTCCAGTGGCCTCCATCCCTCTCCCCGCTTGGCCTCCCAAAAGGCCAGCCCTTGCGGAGCACAAAGCTCTTCCACCCCGGGCCCTTCTCCCCCTTGCGCTGACTGGGAGGCTGGCGACAGCTGGGGGAAGTTAGCTCAAATGGAAGAGCATGGGAGAAGTAGTCAGACCCATACACACATTCTCCAGCCTGCTCTGCTCTGCTTTGCTCTGCTGTGCTGGGCTCTAGTGGGGGACCTGCACCTTTCTTTCTGAGCTCTCACTGGAGCACAATCCCTTTCCTCCTCCCTCCCTGCTAGTCTACGCCAAGCTCATTGGCCGGGAGGGAGAGCCACTCAAATACAGAATTACTCACATCCCAGGGGTCCATGAAGAGAATGAGGAGATGGGCGGGGTGGCACGCGATACCAGCTCAGCTGAGACCGTGAGACCTCGCAGCCTCCTGATCTCAGGCAGCATGGCAGCCGTGGAGCAGAGCAGAGCACGCAGACAGCTTGGAGACAGCCAAAGCGGGGAAGGGCTGCGTTGGTCTGGAAGAGGTAGTCGGTGTGTGTCTATACTGTCGGAGGCAGGGTCGTTTTGCTGTATTCTGGGCCAGAGGCCATGGATTATGCTAGAGTTGATGAGCTGGGCCTGCTTCTGGCTTTGCTTGGGTTAGAGGAAAGTGGTGAAGATAAGAACGGCCCTCCTGGGTGAGACCGATGGTCCATCTAGGCCACTATCACGTCTTCTGACAGTAACCAATGCCAGGCGCTTCAGAGTCAATGGCCAGAGCAGGCAATCGTCAAGTGATCTATCCCTGTGTTGTCTTCTGAAGCTTGGTGCTTGTTTCAGGGGCTAACTCTCAGCCCAGACACACTCCAGGGAGGGAGCGTTGGTGTTTGTGCCGAGGAGCGTGGCTGGGACTCGGACCCCCTTCCCCAGCTCTGGGTAGCAAGCCCCCCTCCCCCCCATTTCAGGCTGTGTCCAGCTTAAGGCCACAGAGCCCTTGCCTTTTTTTGCCCGGTGCCTGAGAGTCAGGCCAGCTGCGGGGAATTAGCTCAAGCGGCAGAGCGCTCGCTTTGCATGCGAGAGGTAGTGGGGGGCGATGCCCGCATTCTCCGAGCCTGTCGACTAAGGGCTCCTGATGAGCGTGGTGGACGGGAGAGCCGGCCATCTGACTTTTGGCCTGGCTGCCCGTAGTGGTCAGGCCGAAAAATCAAAAGCCATCCTCCCCAGGCCCACAGCCACCCAGGGGCTCCTCTGCAACATCTTGCCTCCACGAGTGCCACACTCTGACCAGCTGAACCAGGCAAGCCACGGGAAGCTTCTCAAGGTCTTTCCCTGGTGTGGGCTTGGATGCGAAAAGCACCTGGCCGTTCATCAGCTGTTGCAAGAAGTGTGCAGAGTAGGAGTAGCGATGGGGCTGTAGCTTTCCACAGCATCTCAATTTGGGCAGCTTTCCATTCCCCTTTTCTGTGTAATGTCCCTCCCACTGGTTTCACTTGCGGAGCTGTACGACTCTGGCAGGGTGGCCATTTAGAAATCTTTTCCTTGCTTTTCTTTTTCACCTGGCCCCAGCCTTAGGACTGTTTGGGTATTTCAGTGTGTGTGTTTTCCCATTTGGAGGCATTTGGAGTTTGGAAGGGGAGCCTAAAGAGGCGTCTTTTTCACAAGCAAGTTGGCTTTCTGCACAGGTAGGGCCCTTGGCCGTAAAGCTTAGCTCCTTCAGTGCGTCTGCATGGGGTTCCTCCAGTGCCTCAAGAGCCCGTGCTAAACTCTCGGTGTGGGCGTTTGGCTTGCGCCAGTCAGAGTGCCGTGCCTGCGTCTTCCCAGGGCCGGCTCCCGTGAGGCGCATAACTTGGGAGGAAAGGGTAGAAGAGGAAGCAAGTGAAGCTGACTTTGAGTGGTGGTGTCCCTGGGCGGAGTGGTCCTCCTGCTCCTTCCTGTCGGAGGTGTGGGCTCGAGTGTGGGCTTGGGGGGTCTGGCTGTGGGCGGTGGGAGGATGGTGTCCAGGGAAGTCCCAAAGGTCACCCTGCGCCGGCGGAGTGTGAAGCCTCTCCCCTAGGTTGGGGTGCCGAGGATTAAGCCTTCCTCTGTGGCTTAGGCTGGGGAGCATGATCCGGCGTCGGGTCCATTTGGGTGGAGCTGGCAGCCGGCAAGAATTCGGGCCATCAGGTCAACCCTGTGTGGAAATGGGGGTGAGCCGGCAGGCCTGCGATTTTGGCTTCGCGGGCCGGGCAGCTCAAGCCTGGCCTCCTATGAGCCTGGAAGGCAGCCGGCCGGGCTCACCAGTCTCCTCCCCGGGCCCAAGTTCCTTTCAGGCAGCAGGTGGAGCAAGGAGCCCAGGGAGGAGAGCCCAAGGAGGTGTCCGGAGCCTCCTCCTGCCCGGCGCCTGCGCCCAGCAGGGCTCTTGCCTGCTCCCGGCCCACCTGGTTTTGGCCTCTGCCACCCCTAGCAGTCAGCCAAAAGACCAGAAGCCACCCTCTCCCTCCTGCACCCCGAGTGGCCAGCATGGGGCTTGAACCCATGACCTTGGCGTTATTAGCACCACGCTCTAACCAGCTGAGCTAGCCGGCCTACGGGGTGCCTGCTCTTGCCTGACCCTTTTGGAAGGAGTCACCGGCTGGCGCGGGGAATGATGTGGCCTCCGTTATCGAATGGATGGATCGAGACACCACCTGCCAAGGTAGGGGAATTAGCTCAAGTGGTAGAGCGCCGCCGCATGTGAGAGGTAGCGGGATCAATGCCCGCATTCTCCAGCGGCAAGGCAGCCCCGGGACCTTCTCTTGCCCTTCTTTTAGTAGCCATGGACAGTCAGCGGGCTCAGCTCCTCCAGTGGCCTCCATCCCTCTCCCCGCTTGGCCTCCCAAAAGGCCAGCCCTTGCGGAGCACAAAGCTCTTCCACCCCGGGCCCTTCTCCCCCTTGCGCTGACTGGGAGGCTGGCGACAGCTGGGGGAAGTTAGCTCAAATGGAAGAGCATGGGAGAAGTAGTCAGACCCATACACACATTCTCCAGCCTGCTCTGCTCTGCTTTGCTCTGCTGTGCTGGGCTCTAGTGGGGGACCTGCACCTTTCTTTCTGAGCTCTCACTGGAGCACAATCCCTTTCCTCCTCCCTCCCTGCTAGTCTACGCCAAGCTCATTGGCCGGGAGGGAGAGCCACTCAAATACAGAATTACTCACATCCCAGGGGTCCATGAAGAGAATGAGGAGATGGGCGGGGTGGCACGCGATACCAGCTCAGCTGAGACCGTGAGACCTCGCAGCCTCCTGATCTCAGGCAGCATGGCAGCCGTGGAGCAGAGCAGAGCACGCAGACAGCTTGGAGACAGCCAAAGCGGGGAAGGGCTGCGTTGGTCTGGAAGAGGGAGTCGGTGGCTGTCTATCCTGGCGGAGGCAGGGTCGTTTTGCTGTATGCTGGGCCAGAGGCCAGGGAGTCTGCTAGAGTTGCTGAGCTGGGCCTGCTTCTGGCTTTGCTTGGGTTAGAGGAAAGTGGTGAAGATAAGAACGGCCCTCCTGGGTGAGACCGATGGTCCATCTAGGCCACTATCACGTCTTCTGACAGTAACCAATGCCAGGCGCTTCAGAGTCAATGGCCAGAGCAGGCAATCGTCAAGTGATCTATCCCTGTGTTGTCTTCTGAAGCTTGGTGCTTGTTTCAGGGGCTAACTCTCAGCCCAGACACACTCCAGCGAGGGAGCGTTGGTGTTTGTGCCGAGGAGCGTGGCTGGGACTCGGACCCCTTCCCAGCTCTGGGTAGCAAGCCCCCCTCCCCCCCATTTCAGGCTGTGTCCAGCTTAAGGCCACAGAGCCCTTGCCTTTTTTTGCCCGGTGCCTGAGAGTCAGGCCAGCTGCGGGGAATTAGCTCAAGCGGCAGAGCGCTCGCTTTGCATGCGAGAGGTAGTGGGGGGCGATGCCCGCATTCTCCGAGCCTGTCGACTAAGGGCTCCTGATGAGCGTGGTGGACGGGAGAGCCGGCCATCTGACTTTTGGCCTGGCTGCCCGTAGTGGTCAGGCCGAAAAATCAAAAGCCATCCTCCCCAGGCCCACAGCCACCCAGGGGCTCCTCTGCACCATCTTGCCTCCACGAGTGCCACACTCTGACCAGCTGAACCAGGCAAGCCACGGGAAGCTTCTCAAGGTCTTTCCCTGGTGTGGGCTTGGATGCGAAAAGCACCTGGCCGTTCATCAGCTGTTGCAAGAAGTGTGCAGAGTAGGAGTAGCGATGGGGCTGTAGCTTTCCACAGCATCTCAATTTGGGCAGCTTTCCATTCCCCTTTTCTGTGTAATGTCCCTCCCACTGGTTTCACTTGCGGAGCTGTACGACTCTGGCAGGGTGGCCATTTAGAAATCTTTTCCTTGCTGTTCTTTTTCACCTGGCCCCAGCCTTAGGACTGTTTGGGTATTTCAGTGTGTGTGTTTTCCCATTTGGAGGCATTTGGAAGTTTGGAAGGGGAGCCTAAAGAGGCGTCTTTTTCACAAGCAAGTTGGCTTTCTGCACAGGTAGGGCCCTTGGCCGTAAAGCTTAGCTCCGTCAGTGCGTCTGCATGGGGTTCCTCCAGTGCCTCAAGAGCCCGTGCTAAACTCTCGGTGTGGGCGTTTGGCTTGCGCCAGTCAGAGTGCCGTGCCTGCGTCTTCCCAGGGCCGGCTCCGTGAGGCGCATAACTTGGGAGGAAAGGGGTAGAAGAGGAAGCAAGTGAAGCTGACTTTGAGTGGTGGTGTCCCTGGGCGGAGTGGTCCTCCTGCTCCTTCCTGTCGGAGGTGTGGGCTCGAGTGTGGGCTTGGGGGGTCTGGCTGTGGGCGGTGGGAGGATGGTGTCCAGGGAAGTCCCAAAGGTCACCCTGCGCCGGCGGAGTGTGAAGCCTCTCCCCTAGGTTGGGGTGCCGAGGATTAAGCCTTCCTCTGTGGCTTGGGCTGGGAGCATGATCCGGCCGGGTCCATTTGGGTGGAGCTGGCAGCCGGCAAGAATTCGGCCATCAGGTCAACCCTGTGTGGAAATGGGGTGAGCCGGCAGGCCTGCGATTTTGGCCGCGGGCCGGGCAGCTCAAGCCTGGCCTCCTATGAGCCTGGAAGGCAGCCGGCCGGGCTCACCAGTCTCCTCCCGGGCCCAAGTTCCTTTCAGGCAGCAGGTGGAGCAAGGAGCCCAGGAGGAGAGCCCAAGGAGGTGTCCGGAGCCTCCTCCTGCCCGGCGCCTGCGCCCAGCAGGGCTCTTGCCTGCTCCCGGCCCACCTGGTTTTGGCCTCTGCCACCCCTAGCAGTCAGCCAAAAGACCAGAAGCCACCCTCTCCCTCCTGCACCCCGAGTGGCCAGCATGGGGCTTGAACCCATGACCTTGGCGTTATTAGCACCACGCTCTAACCAGCTGAGCTAGCCGGCCCACGGGTGCCTTCTTGCCTGACCCTTTTGGAAGGAGTCACCGGCTGGCGCGGGGAATGATGTGGCCTCCGTTATCGAATGGATGGATCGAGACACCACCTGCCAAGGTAGGGGAATTAGCTCAAGTGGTAGAGCGCTCGCTTCGCATGTGAGAGGTAGCGGGATCAATGCCCGCATTCTCCAGCGGCAAGGCAGCCCCGGGACCTTCTCTTGCCCTTCTTTTAGTAGCCATGGACAGTCAGCGGGCTCAGCTCCTCCAGTGGCCTCCATCCTCTCCCGCTTGGCCTCCCAAAAGGCCAGCCCTTGCGAGCACAAAGCTCTTCCACCCGGGCCCTTCTCCCCTTGCGCTGACTGGGAGGCTGGCGACAGCTGGGGGAAGTTAGCTCAAATGGAAGAGCATGGGAGAAGTAGTCAGACCCATACACACATTCTCCAGCCTGCTCTGCTCTGCTTTGCTCTGCTGTGCTGGGCTCTAGTGGGGGACCTGCACCTTTCTTTCTGAGCTCTCACTGGAGCACAATCCCTTTCCTCCTCCCTCCCTGCTAGTCTACGCCAAGCTCATTGGCCGGGAGGGAGAGCCACTCAAATACAGAATTACTCACATCCCAGGGGTCCATGAAGAGAATGAGGAGATGGGCGGGGTGGCACGCGATACCAGCTCAGCTGAGACCGTGAGACCTCGCAGCCTCCTGATCTCAGGCAGCATGGCAGCCGTGGAGCAGAGCAGAGCACGCAGACAGCTTGGAGACAGCCAAAGCGGGAAGGGCTGCGTTGGTCTGGAAGAGGAGTCGGTGGCTGTCTATCCTGGCGGAGGCAGGGTCGTTTTGCTGTATGCTGGGCCAGAGGCCAGGAGTCTGCTAGAGTTGCTGAGCTGGGCCTGCTTCTGGCTTTGCTTGGGTTAGAGGAAAGTGGTGAAGATAAGAACGGCCCTCCTGGGTGAGACCGATGGTCCATCTAGGCCACTATCACGTCTTCTGACAGTAACCAATGCCAGGCGCTTCAGAGTCAATGGCCAGAGCAGGCAATCGTCAAGTGATCTATCCCTGTGTTGTCTTCTGAAGCTTGGTGCTTGTTTCAGGGCTAACTCTCAGCCCAGACACACTCCAGGAGGGAGCGTTGGTGTTTGTGCCGAGGAGCGTGGCTGGGACTCGGACCCCCTTCCCCAGCTCTGGGTAGCAAGCCCCCCTCCCCCCCATTTCAGGCTGTGTCCAGCTTAAGGCCACAGAGCCCTTGCCTTTTTTTGCCCGGTGCCTGAGAGTCAGGCCAGCTGCGGGGAATTAGCTCAAGCGGCAGAGCGCTCGCTTTGCATGCGAGAGGTAGTGGGGGGCGATGCCCGCATTCTCCGAGCCTGTCGACTAAGGGCTCCTGATGAGCGTGGTGGACGGGAGAGCCGGCCATCTGACTTTTGGCCTGGCTGCCCGTAGTGGTCAGGCCGAAAAATCAAAAGCCATCCTCCCCAGGCCCACAGCCACCCAGGGGCTCCTCTGCACCATCTTGCCTCCACGAGTGCCACACTCTGACCAGCTGAACCAGGCAAGCCACGGGAAGCTTCTCAAGGTCTTTCCCTGGTGTGGGCTTGGATGCGAAAAGCACCTGGCCGTTCATCAGCTGTTGCAAGAAGTGTGCAGAGTAGGAGTAGCGATGGGGCTGTAGCTTTCCACAGCATCTCAATTTGGGCAGCTTTCCATTCCCCTTTTCTGTGTAATGTCCCTCCCACTGGTTTCACTTGCGGAGCTGTACGACTCTGGCAGGGTGGCCATTTAGAAATCTTTTCCTTGCTTTTCTTTTTCACCTGGCCCCAGCCTTAGGACTGTTTGGGTATTTCAGTGTGTGTGTTTTCCCATTTGGAGGCATTTGGAGTTTGGAAGGGGAGCCTAAAGAGGCGTCTTTTTCACAAGCAAGTTGGCTTTCTGCACAGGTAGGGCCCTTGGCCGTAAAGCTTAGCTCCTTCAGTGCGTCTGCATGGGGTTCCTCCAGTGCCTCAAGAGCCCGTGCTAAACTCTCGGTGTGGGCGTTTGGCTTGCGCCAGTCAGAGTGCCGTGCCTGCGTCTTCCCAGGGCCGGCTCCCGTGAGGCGCGCATAACTTGGGAGGAAAGGGGTAGAAGAGGAAGCAAGTGAAGCTGACTTTGAGTGGTGGTGTCCCTGGGCGGAGTGGTCCTCCTGCTCCTTCCTGTCGGAGGTGTGGGCTCGAGTGTGGGCTTGGGGGGTCTGGCTGTGGGCGGTGGGAGGATGGTGTCCAGGGAAGTCCCAAAGGTCACCCTGCGCCGGCGGAGTGTGAAGCCTCTCCCCTAGGTTGGGGTGCCGAGGATTAAGCCTTCCTCTGTGGCTTGGGCTGGGGAGCATGATCCGGCGTCGGGTCCATTTGGGTGGAGCTGGCAGCCGGCAAGAATTCGGGCCATCAGGTCAACCCTGTGTGGAAATGGGGGTGAGCCGGCAGGCCTGCGATTTTGGCCGCGGGCCGGGCAGCTCAAGCCTGGCCTCCTATGAGCCTGGAAGGCAGCCGGCCGGGCTCACCAGTCTCCTCCCCGGGCCCAAGTTCCTTTCAGGCAGCAGGTGGAGCAAGGAGCCCAGGGAGGAGAGCCCAAGGAGGTGTCCGGAGCCTCCTCCTGCCCGGCGCCTGCGCCCAGCAGGGCTCTTGCCTGCTCCCGGCCCACCTGGTTTTGGCCTCTGCCACCCCTAGCAGTCAGCCAAAAGACCAGAAGCCACCCTCTCCTCCTGCACCCGAGTGGCCAGCATGGGGCTTGAACCCATGACCTTGGCGTTATTAGCACCACGCTCTAACCAGCTGAGCTAGCCGGCCTCACGGGGTGCCTGCTCTGCCTGACCCTTTTGGAAGGAGTCACCGGCTGGCGCGGGGAATGATGTGGCCTCCGTTATCGAATGGATGGATCGAGACACCACCTGCCAAGGTAGGGGAATTAGCTCAAGTGGTAGAGCGCTCGCTTCGCATGTGAGAGGTAGCGGGATCAATGCCCGCATTCTCCAGCGGCAAGGCAGCCCGGACCTTCTCTTGCCCTTCTTTTAGTAGCCATGGACAGTCAGCGGGCTCAGCTCCTCCAGTGGCCTCCATCCTCTCCCCGCTTGGCCTCCCAAAGGCCAGCCCTTGCGAGCACAAAGCTCTTCCACCGGGCCCTTCTCCCCCTTGCGCTGACTGGGAGGCTGGCGACAGCTGGGGGAAGTTAGCTCAAATGGAAGAGCATGGGAGAAGTAGTCAGACCCATACACACATTCTCCAGCCTGCTCTGCTCTGCTCTGCTTTGCTCTGCTGTGCTGGGCTCTAGTGGGGGACCTGCACCTTTCTTTCTGAGCTCTCACTGGAGCACAATCCCTTTCCTCCTCCCTCCCTGCTAGTCTACGCCAAGCTCATTGGCCGGGAGGGAGAGCCACTCAAATACAGAATTACTCACATCCCAGGGGTCCATGAAGAGAATGAGGAGATGGGCGGGGTGGCACGCGATACCAGCTCAGCTGAGACCGTGAGACCTCGCAGCCTCCTGATCTCAGGCAGCATGGCAGCCGTGGAGCAGAGCAGAGCACGCAGACAGCTTGGAGACAGCCAAAGCGGGGAAGGGCTGCGTTGGTCTGGAAGAGGGAGTCGGTGGCTGTCTATCCTGGCGGAGGCAGGGTCGTTTTGCTGTATGCTGGGCCAGAGGCCAGGGAGTCTGCTAGAGTTGCTGAGCTGGGCCTGCTTCTGGCTTTGCTTGGGTTAGAGGAAAGTGGTGAAGATAAGAACGGCCCTCCTGGGTGAGACCGATGGTCCATCTAGGCCACTATCACGTCTTCTGACAGTAACCAATGCCAGGCGCTTCAGAGTCAATGGCCAGAGCAGGCAATCGTCAAGTGATCTATCCCTGTGTTGTCTTCTGAAGCTTGGTGCTTGTTTCAGGGGCTAACTCTCAGCCCAGACACACTCCAGGGAGGGAGCGTTGGTGTTTGTGCCGAGGAGCGTGGCTGGGACTCGGACCCCCTTCCCCAGCTCTGGGTAGCAAGCCCCCCTCCCCCCCATTTCAGGCTGTGTCCAGCTTAAGGCCACAGAGCCCTTGCCTTTTTTTGCCCGGTGCCTGAGAGTCAGGCCAGCTGCGGGGAATTAGCTCAAGCGGCAGAGCGCTCGCTTTGCATGCGAGAGGTAGTGGGGGGCGATGCCCGCATTCTCCGAGCCTGTCGACTAAGGGCTCCTGATGAGCGTGGTGGACGGGAGAGCCGGCCATCTGACTTTTGGCCTGGCTGCCCGTAGTGGTCAGGCCGAAAAATCAAAGCCATCCTCCCCAGGCCCACAGCCACCCAGGGCTCCTCTGCACCATCTTGCCTCCACGAGTGCCACACTCTGACCAGCTGAACCAGGCAAGCCACGGGAAGCTTCTCAAGGTCTTTCCCTGGTGTGGGCTTGGATGCGAAAAGCACCTGGCCGTTCATCAGCTGTTGCAAGAAGTGTGCAGAGTAGGAGTAGCGATGGGGCTGTAGCTTTCCACAGCATCTCAATTTGGGCAGCTTTCCATTCCCCTTTTCTGTGTAATGTCCCTCCCACTGGTTTCACTTGCGGAGCTGTACGACTCTGGCAGGGTGGCCATTTAGAAATCTTTTCCTTGCTGTTCTTTTTCACCTGGCCCCAGCCTTAGGACTGTTTGGGTATTTCAGTGTGTGTGTTTTCCCATTTGGAGGCATTTGGAAGTTTGGAAGGGGAGCCTAAAGAGGCGTCTTTTTCACAAGCAAGTTGGCTTTCTGCACAGGTAGGGCCCTTGGCCAGAAAGCTTAGCTCCGTCAGTGCGTCTGCATGGGGTTCCTCCAGTGCCTCAAGAGCCCGTGCTAAACTCTCGGTGTGGGCGTTTGGCTTGCGCCAGTCAGAGTGCCGTGCCTGCGTCTTCCCAGGGCCGGCTCCCGTGAGGCGCGCATAACTTGGGAGGAAAGGGGTAGAAGAGGAAGCAAGTGAAGCTGACTTTGAGTGGTGGTGTCCCTGGGCGGAGTGGTCCTCCTGCTCCTTCCTGTCGGAGGTGTGGGCTCGAGTGTGGGCTTGGGGGGTCTGGCTGTGGGCGGTGGGAGGATGGTGTCCAGGGAAGTCCCAAAGGTCACCCTGCGCCGGCGGAGTGTGAAGCCTCTCCCCTAGGTTGGGGTGCCGAGGATTAAGCCTTCCTCTGTGGCTTGGGCTGGGGAGCATGATCCGGCGTCGGGTCCATTTGGGTGGAGCTGGCAGCCGGCAAGAATTCGGCCATCAGGTCAACCCTGTGTGGAAATGGGGGTGAGCCGGCAGGCCTGCGATTTTGGCTTCGCGGGCCGGGCAGCTCAAGCCTGGCCTCCTATGAGCCTGGAAGGCAGCCGGCCGGGCTCACCAGTCTCCTCCCCGGGCCCAAGTTCCTTTCAGGCAGCAGGTGGAGCAAGGAGCCCAGGGAGGAGAGCCCAAGGAGGTGTCCGGAGCCTCCTCCTGCCCGGCGCCTGCGCCCGCGCCCAGCAGGGCTCTTGCCTGCTCCCGGCCCACCTGGTTTTGGCCTCTGCCACCCCTAGCAGTCAGCCAAAAGACCAGAAGCCACCCTCTCCCTCCTGCACCCCGAGTGGCCAGCATAGGGCTTGAACCCATGACCTTGGCATTATTAGCACCACGCTCTAACCAGCTGAGCTAGCCGGCCTATGGGGTGCCTGCTCTTGCCTGACCCTTTTGGAAGGAGTCACCGGCTGGCGCGGGGAATGATGTGGCCTCCGTTATCGAATGGATGGATCGAGACACCACCTGCCAAGGTAGGGGAATTAGCTCAAGTGGTAGAGCGCTCGCTTCGCATGTGAGAGGTAGCGGGATCAATGCCCGCATTCTCCAGCGGCAAGGCAGCCCCGGGACCTTCTCTTGCCCTTCTTTTAGTAGCCATGGACAGTCAGCGGGCTCAGCTCCTCCAGTGGCCTCCATCCCTCTCCCCGCTTGGCCTCCCAAAAGGCCAGCCCTTGCGGAGCACAAAGCTCTTCCACCCCGGCCCTTCTCCCCCTTGCGCTGACTGGGAGGTTGGCGACAGCTGGGGGAAGTTAGCTCAAATGGAAGAGTATGGGAGAAGTAGTCAGACCCAGACACACATTCTCCAGCCTGCTCTGCTCTGCTTTGCTCTGCTGTGCTGGGCTCTAGTGGGGGACCTGCACCTTTCTTTCTGAGCTCTCACTGGAGCACAATCCCTTTCCTCCTCCCTCCCTGCTAGTCTACGCCAAGCTCATTGGCCGGGAGGGAGAGCCACTCAAATACAGAATTACTCACATCCCAGGGGTCCATGAAGAGAATGAGGAGATGGGCGGGGTGGCACGCGATACCAGCTCAGCTGAGACCGTGAGACCTCGCAGCCTCCTGGTCTCAGGCAGCATGGCAGCCGTGGAGCAGAGCAGAGCACGCAGACAGCTTGGAGACAGCCAAAGCGGGGAAGGGCTGCGTTGGTCTGGAAGAGGGAGTCGGTGGCTGTCTATCCTGGCGGAGGCAGGGTCGTTTTGCTGTATGCTGGGCCAGAGGCCAGGAGTCTGCTAGAGTTGCTGAGCTGGGCCTGCTTCTGGCTTTGCTTGGGTTAGAGGAAAGTGGTGAAGATAAGAACGGCCCTCCTGGGTGAGACCGATGGTCCATCTAGGCCACTATCACGTCTTCTGACAGTAACCAATGCCAGGCGCTTCAGAGTCAATGGCCAGAGCAGGCAATCGTCAAGTGATCTATCCCTGTGTTGTCTTCTGAAGCTTGGTGCTTGTTTCAGGGCTAACTCTCAGCCCAGACACACTCCAGGAGGGAGCGTTGGTGTTTGTGCCGAGGAGCGTGGCTGGGACTCGGACCCCTTCCCCAGCTCTGGGTAGCAAGCCCCTCCCCATTTCAGGCTGTGTCCAGCTTAAGGCCACAGAGCCCTTGCCTTTTGCCCGGTGCCTGAGAGTCAGGCCAGCTGCGGGAATTAGCTCAAGCGGCAGAGCGCTCGCTTGCATGCGAGAGGTAGTGGGGCGATGCCCGCATTCTCCGAGCCTGTCGACTAAGGGCTCCTGATGAGCGTGGTGGACGGGAGAGCCGGCCATCTGACTTTGGCCTGGCTGCCCGTAGTGGTCAGGCCGAAAAATCAAAAGCCATCCTCCCCAGGCCCACAGCCACCCAGGGGCTCCTCTGCAACATCTTGCCTCCACGAGTGCCACACTCTGACCAGCTGAACCAGGCAAGCCACGGGAAGCTTCTCAAGGTCTTTCCCTGGTGTGGGCTTGGATGCGAAAACCACCTGGCCGTTCATCAGCTGTTGCAAGAAGTGTGCAGAGTAGGAGTAGCGATGGGGCTGTAGCTTTCACAGCATCTCAATTTGGGCAGCTTTCCATTCCCTTTTCTGTGTAATGTCCTCCCACTGGTTTCACTTATGAGCTGTACGACTCTGGCAGGGTGGCCATTTAGAAATCTTTTCCTTGCTTTTCTTTTTCACCTGGCCCCAGCCTTAGGACTGTTTGGGTATTTCAGTGTGTGTGTTTTCCCATTTGGAGGCATTTGGAAGTTTGGAAGGGGAGCCTAAAGAGGCGTCTTTTTCACAAGCAAGTTGGCTTTCTGCACAGGTAGGGCCCTTGGCCGTAAAGCTTAGCTCCTTCAGTGCGTCTGCATGGGGTTCCTCCAGTGCCTCAAGAGCCCGTGCTAAACTCTCGGTGTGGGCGTTTGGCTTGCGCCAGTCAGAGTGCCGTGCCTGCGTCTTCCCAGGGCCGGCTCCCGTGAGGCGCGCATAACTTGGGAGGAAAGGGGTAGAAGAGGAAGCAAGTGAAGCTGACTTTGAGTGGTGGTGTCCCTGGGCGGAGTGGTCCTCCTGCTCCTTCCTGTCGGAGGTGTGGGCTCGAGTGTGGGCTTGGGGGGTCTGGCTGTGGGCGGTGGGAGGATGGTGTCCAGGGAAGTCCCAAAGGTCACCCTGCGCCGGCGGAGTGTGAAGCCTCTCCCCTAGGTTGGGGTGCCGAGGATTAAGCCTTCCTCTGTGGCTTGGGCTGGGGAGCATGATCCGGCGTCGGGTCCATTTGGGTGGCCGGGAGAGCCGGCCATCTGACTTTTGGCCTGGCTGCCCGTAGCGGTCAGGCCGAAAAATCAAAAGCCATCCTCCCCAGGCCCACAGCCATCCAGGGGCGCCTCTGCACCATCTTGCCTGAGCCGGTGGAAGTGGAGCCTTGAACTTACCTTTTGCGCTGAGGGTTATTTGCACTGCACACTTCACACAGAGGTAAAAACACGGGGCACAGATCTTTGAGCACAACCCTTGTCCTGAGGAATGGGTGAGTGGGGGGGGGCGGGGCTGCATAAATAGAGACCGGGTCTCCCTGGCGGGGCTGCAGTGGCTCTTCACAGGGGCAGTCCCACTGTCTATTGGTACCAGAGTTTTGCCGGCCTCCTTTCGTGGGCTGACCTGGCCTCTCTCTTTAGGAGACTGGTGACCCCAAACTTCCGAGGAACCATCATAGCGAGGCCAACCTGAGCACAGACACCTGCTCAGCACCCCGGGGTGCAGCCCTGAACTCCAGCAATCAGCTACACTCAGCTGCCCACCCAACAAGCGTTACAAGCAGGAGCCTTCATGCCCCGCGTGTTCAGGTCCCTCCCAGCGCCAGCTTTAAACTCCGCTGCTCAGTTCTAATCTTTGGCTACACGGGGGCAGCATGGAGCTCAGCCAACGCCTCCCGTTGCTGGTAGCGTTTCCCACTCCTCGTGGCAGGTTCACACCCCGCAGGCAGATCTCTGAATCGGAGCCGAACCGTTCCCCAAATCTAGCGCTTTAGCAGCAGCTTTGCTAGGAAAGCGCTGATGTCCCCAAGTAAAGTAAGAGCCAGAGCGCTGTGTGCAGGATCTTCTCTTAGGCCCCTCACCGTGGTGTCTGTCAGGCACAAGGAGAAACCAGGGAAATGTTTTCATGGTGTTTAAGGGCAGAAGGGGCCATTAGCTCAGCTAGTCTGACCCCTGAATAACACAGAATTACACCATGACACGTATTGATCCCACAGATCTTAGATAGATCAAAGCGTTTCAGCCCTCAGGAAGGAGGCTAAACTGGGTGCCAGAGGCAGCGAACAAGGGGCCCCCAAGGCAATGGCAGGGAGCTGACGAGGTGAAATATGCCCAGATGATCCCAGCAGGCGACCCACCCCCATGCTGCAGAGGTGAGAGTCCCTGTTCCTCCTGCCCTTAAGAATCTCTGGTGGTAAGTGGGTCCCCCCAGTTCCCCAGATAAGAATCCTCCATGTGGTTTCCCTGGCTTCACCTCGAAATAAGAACATTGTGTGGAGGGAGTGGGAGGAAGGTTGTATGGCAGATATGTAAAGGGGGACTGTGTCTCCCTGTCTGGCCCGGCTCCTGGGAGGAAGTGATCTCAGTGTGTCTGGCTGTCTCCATTCCTCCCACCCATAAGAATCCCTGGTGTGTGGGTGCACCCTAGACCATTATGGGTCTCTCTCCCCCTAGTCAGGATCTCTGGGACGTGCCTGTATAAAAGGAGAATTTGACTCACCCAGGCTGGGCTGCCATCATGGAACAGACCAGGTCCTTCTGTGGAGGGTTTGTGTTCCTCCAAGGACGTGATCTCAGTGTGTGTGGGTGTCCCTGTCCCTTCAACCCTTAACAATCCCCGGTGTGTGGGTGCGCTGGGCCCCATTATAATACCCTCTGTCTTACCCCCCATGAGGGATCCATTTGATGTGGGTGTTCTCCACACTACCGGGGGTGTCTGGTGCCCCTGTCCCTCCTGGTTAATAGTGGAGTGTGTGGGTGTCTCCCCAGCTCGTTAAGGATCCGTGTTGTGCGGATGCCCCCGTTCTTCTCATTAAGAATGGTGCAATGGAGCATATGGGTGTGTCCCCCACCCCATGAACTAGCTCCCGTGTGTGGTTCCCCTGCCCCCATCCAGCCTCTGTGGTGTGTGGGTGTCGCTGTTCCTCTTTTCAAGATCCGTGTGCAGGGGGTTCCCTCCCCCCAAGTCAGAATCCCCAGCGTGTTGGTGCTCCCATCCCCCCCCTCCAGGCTCTGCGGGGGGGGGGGTCTTAAAAGAGACCGTGTCTCACTGTCTTGCCCAGGCTATGCTGCAGGGGCTACTCACAGGCACAACCCCACTACTGATCGGCACAGGAGTTTTGACCTGCTCTGTTTCCGACCTGGGCCGGTTCACCCCTCCTTAGGCAACCTGGAGACCCTGAGCTTCCCAGGGATCACCATATTGATGCCGAGCTTAGTGCGGACACTCAATCGGCACAACCCCCTGCAGCCCAGAACTCCTGAGCTCAAGTGATCCGCCGGCCTCAGCCTCCCCAGGAGCTGGGATCACAGGCACCAGCCAGGGAGCCCTGCTTGTTTTGCTGCCTGGCAGCTGGAGCTTTAAACTCTGCTTGTGAGCTCTGTGCCTTGGCCAGACGGGGACAGCCTGGAACTGGGAAATGCTCCTGCTCCCCCCACCCCCGTCTCATCTCGAGCTGCAGGCGCCGCTGTCGTCCCAGGAAAGATCCCGGATGTTTCGGTGCCCCCATCCCCCACCCAGGTGTCTGGGTACCTCTGCCCCCCATACAGAATCCTGGATGTGTGGGTGTCCGTCCCTCTGCACAGGATCCCGGAGTGTGGATGCCCTTGTCCCCCTCTACAAGATCCTGGGTGTGTGGGTGCCACTCTCCCCCCCAGCAGATCTCTGGTGGGTGGGTCCCCAGGGTGTGAGTGCTCCCATCCCCCGATACAGGCTGGGGGAGCGGGGGGTATAACTGGCTCTCCCTGTCCTGCCCAGCCGGTGCTACAGCCATAGGCAGCAGGTTTGTATAATTTTTGGTGGGGCCCAAAATGGTGGTGCCCCCCCACTCCTCCCGCCCTGTAAGCCGATATAAAATGAAGCTACAAAGCATCAGTGCCACAAGATTACAAAGGTCAATTAAAAGTGGAAAGTCAGAAGCAGCACTTGCCTACTTCAATATACAGTATTATATTTTGTTACACCTGTTGTGATGAAGTGGGAATGTCCTTAATATTTTCTCTGAATACTGTATGGGTGCCTCAGTTTCCCCTGCAAGATGCCAACTGAAGGTGTTGGGGACAAAGAGATCAGGTGGCCTCCTTGTCCAGAAGAGACACAGAGGCCAGAGGAGGGAGTGTCAGTTTGGAGCTGGCTGGGGAAATGGGGAGAGACCCAGAACTTGGTTCTGGGCACCCCACCCCCCAAGATGGACCTGACAGAGGGGTTCTGTTTTCTGTACCTACAAGCTCTGTTTAAACTGTGTTCCCGTCATCTAATAAACCTTCTGTTTTACTGTCTGGCTGAGAGTCACATCTGACTGCGGAGTTAGGGTGCAGGGACCTCTGGTTGCCCCAGGACTAGCCTGGGCAGACTTGCTGTGGAAAGTGCATGATGTGGAAGGACATGCTGAATGCTCCGAGGTCAGACCCAGGAAGGTGTAAGCTTCTTGCCCTGGAGACAGTCTGCTCAGAGAGGAGGCTCCCCCAGAGTCCTGACTGGCTTTGTATGGAGTTGTTCCAAAGCATCACAGCATCCCCTTCCACACCGTGCACTTCCCAGAAGTCCGCACAGGCTCTGACACTCCCTCCTCCGGCCTTTGTCTCTTTTCCAGGCATTAGGAAGCCACCCGATCTCTCTGTTCTCCAACACCTTCAGTTGGCACCTTGCAGGGGAAACTGATTTGGGAGAAATGAAGTAAAAGCTGCCCAAACCGAGCTTGAGCACACCTGAATTTTGAGGTGTTCAAATCTGGAAGGCAGGTGCTGGGGGTGGGAGAGGGCTGTGGGCTCCATGGGGGAGCATGGCAGCAACTGTCTGGAGCTGCATGGAGCCAGATACGCTGGTCTGAGTGGCACAGTAAGCGGTTTGGGGGTTGGAGAAGGGTAGGGAGTTCCGGGGGCAGTCAAGGGACAAGGAGCAGGGGTGGGCTGGGGCAGAGGTTCGGAGGGGCAATCAGGGGACAGGCAGCAATTGGATAGGCATGGGAGTCTAAGAGGTTTATCAGGGGACAGGTAGAGGGGTTCTGGGGGGAAGTTGGGTGGGGTCTCAGGAGGGGCAGTTGGGGACAAGGAGAAGGGAGGCTTAGATAGGGGCTGGAGTCCCAAGGGGCAGTTAGGGGCAGGGGTCACGGGCGGGGGTCATCGGGGGACAAGGACCAGTGGTGCTTAGATAGGGGGGGGGGTCCTGGGGGGCAGTTGGGGCAAGGGACTGGGGAGGGGGCAATCAGCGGCCAGGGGTTGGGATTCAAAGGGCTCTGGGCTGCTGGCAGCTGCGGGGAGCCCTGAGCCCTTTAAATCCCAGCCGCCTCCGCGGCTGGGATTCAAAGGGCTCTGGGCTCCTGCCCTGGGGCAGTGCAGAGCCCTCTGACTCCCGGCCGCGGCTGGGATTTAAAGGGCTCTGGGCTCCCCGCGCTTGCAGGCAGCCCAGAGCCCTGTGACTCCTGGCGGCGGCTGGGATTTAAAAGGCTCTGGGCTCCCCGCGCTTGCAGGCAGCCCAGAGCCCTCTGACTCCCGGCCACGGCTGGGATTTAAAAGGCTCTGTGCTCCCCGCGCTTGCAGGCAGCGCAGAGCCCTCTGACTCCCGGCCACGGCTGGGATTTAAAAGGGGCGAAACCTAGCTCCACCTATTGGTGGAGCAGAGCCCCTGACTGTAAATATTCCTGGGGCTAAAGCCCCAGGAGCCCATATAAGTCGGCGCCCATGGCTACAGCAGCTGTTCACAGGGGCAGCAACCCCACTGTCACCCTGCAGCTTTAACCTGCTCCAGGGGTGACCTGCTTCACCCTCCTGTGGGAGCCCGGGGACCCCAAACTGCCCAGAATCACCTGATTGATGCCGAGCTTAGCACAGACACCGGCTCAGCCTGGCAGGGTGCAGCCCTGAGCCCTGACAACCAGCTTCCCTCCGCCTCCTGCTGCACAGCGAGGATCCCATGTGAGAGCCTTTGTGCCCCACGTGTCCAGCCAGGTCCGTTCCAGCTCCAGCTTTCAACTCTGCTTGTGAGCTCCCCTCTCCGGCCACACGGGGGCAGCACTAACGGCCTCATCTAAATTTGACCCTTCAGACCGCAGATTATAACCGAGCCTGCAGATTATAACCCAGGAAGCCAAATCCTTCCCCAAACTGACATCTGAAGCAGAAGATCCCCTTGGAAAGATCAGGAATTTTGCCTTTAAAAACAGGGAAAATGTGCATTGGTCTCTTCTGTCTACAGCGAGAGAGTGAAGAAACTCAATTGATTTCATTGACTGGAGGTTAAGAGGGGATTTAGTCACTGATTTTAAATACACAGTTTTAAAAATTCCCAGAGGGGGGAATATCTTATTTTAAAGGGTTCTTTAATTCACCAGACAAAGGTTGAACACGACCCCCTTGGTTTGCAGTCAATGTCACAAAACGCCAACTGGAAATTACCATTTTTTTAACCGTGAGGCTAATTATCTAGTGGAACAAGTTCTGTGCAGGAAATGGTTAAATCCCCATCACTGCCGGGTGTAAATGAAGACCGCAGCTCTTGCTGCAAGACACCTGGTGTGTGGGTGTCCCTGTTCCCCCTTCAGAACCTCTGGTACATGGTGCTTCCCTCCTCCCAGTTCAAGATCCCCATCATGTGGGTGCTCCCATCCAGGATCTCCGGTGGGTGTCTCTGTCCCCCACCCCATGAACTAGCTCCCATGTGTGGTTTCCCTGCCTGCCCCCAGCCGGGATCTGTGGGTGTCTCTGTTCCCCTTTTCAAGATCCGTGTTGCTTGGGTGTGTCCCTCACCCCAAGTCAGAATCCCCAGCATGTGGGTGCTCCCATCCCCCCTGCAGGCTCTGCGGGGGGTGTCTGTATAAAAAGACACCATGTCTCACTGCCTTGCCCAGGCTACACTGCAGGGACTATTCACAGGTGTGATCCCACTACTGATCAGCAGGGGAGTTTTGACCTGCTCTGTTTCCAACCTGGGCCGGTTCACCCCTTCTTAGGCAACCTGGGGACCCCAAGCTTCCCCGGAATCATCATATTGATGCTGAACTTAGTGCAGACACCCGATTGGCACAGCCCCCTGCAGCCCAGAACTCCTGAGCTCAAGCGATCCACTGGTCTCAGTCTCCCCAGGTGCTAGATCACAGGCACCAGCCACGGAGCCCAGCTTGTTTTGCTGTCTGGCAGCTGGAGCTTTAAACTCTGCTTGTGAGCTCTGTGCCTTGGCCAGACGGGGACAGCCTGGAACTGGGAAATGCTCCTGCTTCCCCCGCCCCTGTCTCATGTTGAGCTGCAGGCGCCGCTGTCCTCTGATGTAAGATCCCGGATGTTTCGGTGCCCCCATCCCCCGCCCAGGTGTCCGGGTACCTCTGCCCCCCATACAGAATCCTGGATGTGTGGGTGTCCGTCCCTCTGCAGAGGATCCCGGAGTGTGGATGCCCTTGTCCCCCCCTACAAGATCCTGAGTGTGTGGGTGCCACTGTCCCCCCCCAGAAGATCTCAGGTGGGTGGGTGCCCAGGGTGTGAGTGCTCCCATCCCCCGATACAGGCTGGGGTATAACTGGCTCTCCTGTCCTGCCCAGGCGGTGCTACAGCAGCTGTTCACAGGGGCAGCAACCCCACTGTCACCCTGCAGCTTTACCCTGCTCCTGGGGTGACCCATGCGGGTCGGGAGTGAGGGGCACCAGCAGAGCTGAGAGTCTGGAGGTCAGGACTGGGATAGCAGGGGCTGCGGGTCAGGAGTGAGGGGCACCATCAGAGCTGGAGGGAGCGCAGGGGGCTGTGGGTCGGGAGTGAGGAGCACCAGCAGAGCTGTGAGTCTGGAGGTCAGGACTGGGATAGCAGGGGCTGCGGGTCGGGAGTGAGGGGGCACTGGCAGAGCTGTGAGTCTGGAGGTCAGGACTGGGATAGTAGGAGCTGCGGGTCGGGAGTGAGGGGCACTGGCAGCGCAGTAACTGGGGAGCTCAGCGGGAAATCCAGGGGGCTGCGGGTCGGGAGTGAAGGGCACCAGCAGAGCTCTGGGTGTGGAGGTCAGGACTGGGATAGCAGGGGCTGCGGGTCAGGAGTGAGGGGCACCACTAGAGCTGGGGGGAACCCAGGGGGCTGCGGGTCGGGAGTGAAGGGCACCGGTAGAGCTGAAGGAAGCCCAGTCACTGCAGGTCGGGAGTGAGGGGCACCAGCAGAGCTGTGGGTCTGGAGATCAGGATTGGGATAGCAGGGGCTGCGGGTCGGGAGTGAGGGGCACCGTCAGTGCTGGGGGGAACCAAGGGGCTGCGGGTCGGGAGTGAGGGGCACCAGCAGAGCTGTGGGTCTGGAGGTCAGCACTGGGATACCATCCAGCCTAATGGTAAGTGATGCCCAGCTGAGCCCATGGCCAGTACGTCCTGCTCCACCCACGGCCGGGCTGGGAGCCAGGACTCCTGGTTCTTCTCCCCAGCTGTGGGAGGGCAGTGCAGGCTAGTGGTTAGAGTGGGGGTTGGGAGCCAGGGTATCCGGGTCCCACCGCTAGCACTGGGAAGGGAGTGGGGGCCAGTCGTGGTGCCCCCTGGCTTGAAGTTGTTTCCATCCTGTGCAGGGTTTACAGGTTTGTTCACTGGCTCTCAGCACCTCCCACTATACAAATTGTCCCAGTGCCGCTGGGTCTAGTGGTTAGAGCCGGGGAGGCCGGGAGCCAGGCAGGGGCGGTGGGTATAAGGGGCCCGGGGAGGCACCTGGCCCGTGCTCCACCCAGAGGCCCTGCTCCCACTCGTCCTCTCCCCCGCAAGGCCCCATCCTCACTTCGCCCTTTCCCAAGCTCCATCCGGCCACATGGGGCCGTGGGGGGAGAGGCCGGGGGTGCAAACGGCAGAGAGGCAGGCGGGGGGGCCTTGGGGTGGGGGCGAAGAGGCACAAGTGGCAGGGCCTCAGGGAAGAGACGTGAGAGGTGGGCAGGGGGGGTCAGGGAAGTGGAACAAAGGGGTCCTGAGGGGGGCGTGTGGGCGGGGCTGAAGGGGCGTGTGGGCGGGGCTGAAGGGGGAGTGTGGGCGGGGTGGAGGGGGCGTGTGGGCGGGGCTTTGGCAGGAGGAGGCTGAGTGGCAGCAGGCCTTGGGGCAGGGCCACAGTCCGGGCCCGCCCAGCCTCCCCAAGTGGAGGAGTCCCAAGCTGCCCATGGAGCCAGGACTCCTGGGTTCTGTTCCTGACTCTCCCACAGACTCCCAATCTGAGCTGGTGCAGCCCATCTCGCCCTCCCTGGTGCCTCAGTTTCCCCCGTGTGAGACGGGTCCCAGTGTGAATGGCTGCAGCGCCGTGGAGAATCTCGTCCCTTCTCCTGGCGGCTCCTTGGTAGCCCTGGGGAAGCAGCCAACTGCTGCAGCCCCTGGCTCCCGTCTGGGCAGCCCGGGGTGGGGGTGGGATCTGGGCAATGGGAAGAAGGAATCCCCCACCCCCCCACCCCACCCCGGGGACATGGGGAGGCTGGTGCTGCGGGGCAGGGAGTCCTGCAGCCCTCGCAGGGGAGAAGGGCAGGTTCGGCTTGGCTGCTGATGGGGCGGGGTGGGGCACTGCTGGACTGGGGGCTCCCCCCTGCGGGGTGGAGATGGAGCACGGCCTGCTGGGAGCGGACGTCTCCTCTGGATGGGGGAGGGTGACACTGGCCAAATTGTGGGAGCCCCTGTCCCCCCCCCCAGACAAGGGAGGGGCCTCTCAGCCTTGCCGGCTCGTCTCTCTTTCACCAGGATCGGCCCAGCACCTGGCCTGGCCCAGACCCCCCTTCCTCAGCGCCAGCAGCTGCCCATTGTGGGGAGTGGAGCGGCCGGGGGGTGGGGGCCTCTCAAGCCCCCCGGGGAGCAGGGCCGGGGCACTGGGGGGCAGAGGCTGCGATGGGGGGAGGTGGGTTGGAGAGATGTCGGGGGGTGAAGCTGGGACTCAGGGGGGGAATGGGGCAGGCTGCAGGGAGGAAGTGTGGGGGGGCCACCGGAGGGGAGCTGGGGGGCTGGGAAGCTGAGGGGGGGACACAGCCGGGGGGGTAGTGGTGACACCGCAGGAGGGGCTGCTCAAGAGGCAGTGGGCTGGGGGGCAGGGCGGGAGCTCGGACAGGGGTGGGGGGTCAGGCTATTGCGGGTCTCCCTGTGAATGGCACCAGACTGCAGGGAACCCCACGGCCGGCAGCGCCCCTGCTGGGGGGTCTGGTCAGTGCAGCCCCTCCCCCGATTCACCCTGCTGGGGGGTCTAGTCACTGCAGCCCCCCCCCGATGCACCCTGCTGGGGGCTCTGGTCACTGCAGCCCCCCCCCCGATGCACACTGCTGGGGGCTCTGGTCACTGCAGCCCCCCCCCGATGCACCCTGCTGGGGGCTGTGGTCACTGCAGCCCCCCCGCTGCACCCTGCTGGGGGGTCTAGTCACTGCAGCCCCCCCCCCATGCACCCTGCTGGGGGGGTCTGGTCACTGCAGCCCCGATGCACACTGCTGGGGGCTCTGGTCACTGCAGCCCCTGCATCCTGCTGGGGCTCTGGTCACTGCAGCCCCCAATGCACCCTGCTGGGGCTCTGGTCACTGCAGCCCCCGATGCACACTGCTGGGGGCGCTGGTCCCTGCAGCCCCTGATGCACCCTGCTGGGGCTCTGGTCACTGCAGCCCCGATGCACACTGCTCGGAGCTCTGGTCACTGCAGCCCCCCCCCGCTGCACCCTGCTGGGGGCTCTGGTCAATGCAGCCCCCAATGCACCCTGCTGGGGCTCTGGTCACTGCAGCCCCTGATGCACCCTGCTGGGGTCTAGTCACTGCAGCCCCCGATGCACCCTGCTGGGGGTCTGGTCACTGCAGCCCCCGATGCACACTGCTGGGGGCTCTGGTCACTGCCGCCCCCGCTGCATCCTGCTGGGGCTCTGGTCACTGCAGCCCCCGATGCACCCTGCTGGGGGCTCTGGTCACTGCAGCCCCCCCCCGATGCACCCTGCTGGGGCTCTGGTCACTGCAGCCCCCGATGCACCCTGCTGGGGCTCTGGTCACTGCAGCCCCGATGCACCCTGCTGGGGCTCTGGTCACTGCAGCCCCGATGCACACTGCTGGGGCTCTGGTCACTGCAGCCCCCGATGCACCCTGCTGGGGCTCTGGTCACTGCAGCCCCCGATGCACCCTGCTGGGGCTCTGGTCACTGCAGCACCCCGATGCACCCTCCTGGGGCTCTGGTCACTGCAGCCCCATGCACCCTGCTGGGGCTCTGGTCACTGCAGCCCCATGCACCCTGCTGGGGCTCTGGTCACTGCAGCCCCAACCTCACACTGGAACTGGGCGGGAAGGTTTCTTCTCGCGCTCCCATTGGTCAGGGCTCTGCCTCCTCTTCCTATTGGCTGTCTCGGGAGAGGCGGAGTTTCCGAGAGGGCGTCACGTGGCCTTGAAGCGTTCGCGAGGCGGCTCCTGAGCAACCCAACCCCGAGCTCCCTCCCCACTGCCGCCCATCCCCCTCCCTGCCCCGCCCCCAACCCCCAGCTCCTCCCCACTGCCGCCCATCCCCTCTCTGCCCCGCCCCCAACCCCTGAGCTCCCCTCCCCAGTGCCGCCCTCCTCCTCTCTGCCCCGCCCCCAACCCCCTGAGCTCCCCACCCCACCCATCCCCTCTCTGCCCCGCCCCCACCCCTGAGCTCCCCTCCCCAGTGCCGCCCATCCCCTCTCTGCCCCGCCCCCAACACCCCCTGAGCTCCCCTCCCACACTGCCGCCCATCCCCTCCCTGCCCCCCAACCGCCCCGAGCTCCCCTCCCCAGTGCCGCCCATCCCCTCTCTACCCCCGCCCCCATCCCCCGAGCTCCCCTCCCCACTACCGCCCCTCCCCTCTCTGCCCCCGCCCCCAACCCCCTGAGCTCCCCTCCCCACTGCCGCCCATCCCCATCTCTGCCCCGCCCCCAACCCCGAGCTCCCTCCGCCACTGCCGGCCATCCCCTCTTCTGCCCCTGCCCCAACACCCCCGAGCTCCCCCTCCTCCAGTGCCGCCCATCCCCTCTCTGCCCCGCCCCAACCCCCAGAGCTCCTCCCCACTGCCGCCCATCTCCTCTCTGCCCCGCCCCCAACACCCCCAGGCTCCCCTACCCCAGTGCCACCCATCCCCTCTTCATCCCCAAATACCCCTGAGCTCCCCTCCCCAGTGCCGCCCATCCCCTCTCTGACCCCGCCCCAACACCCCCGAGCTCCCCTCCCCGGTGCCGCCCATCCCCTCTTCTGCCCCGCCCCAAAACACCCCAGCTCCCTCCCCAGTGCCGCCATCCCCTCTTCTGCCCCCGCCCCAAACACCCCAGCTCCCCTCCCCAGTGCCGCCTATCCCCTCTTCTGCCCCCACCCCAAACACCCCCAGCTCCCCCTCCCCTGTGCCGCCTCCCCTCTCTGACCCCGCCCCAAACACCCCTGAGCTCCCCTCCCGGTGCCGCCCATCCCCTCTTCTGCCCCGCCCCAAACACCCCCAGCTCCCCTCCCCAATGCCGCCTATCCCCTCTTCTGCCCCTGCCCCAAACACCCCTCAGCTCCCCTCTCCCCAGTGCCGCCCCTCCCCTCTCTGACCCCGCCCCAAACAACCCCGAGCTCCCCTCCCCAGTGCCGCCCTCCCCTCTTCTGCCCCCGACCCCAACACCCCCGAGCTCCCCTCCCCAGTGCCGCCCCTCCCCTCTTCTGCTCCCGGACTCAAACACCCCCGAGCTCCCTCCCCAGTGCCGCCCATCCCCTCTTCTGCCCCCACCCCCAAACACCCCCTGAGCTCCCCTCCCCAGTGCCGCCCATCCCCTCTTCATCCCCCAAATACCCCCGAGCTTCCCCTCCCCAGTGCCGCCCATCCCCTCTCTGCCCCCGCCCCAACACCTCCCCGACCTCCCTTTCCCCTCTCTGCCCCGCCCCCATCATCCCCACGAGGACCCCACCCCAGTGCCGCCCATCCCCTCTTCTGCCCCAGCCCCAAACACCCCTGAGGATTCCTCCCCAGTGCCGCCCATCCCCTCTTCTGCCCCCGCCCCAAACACCCCCGAGCTCCCGATGCCGCCCATCCCCTCTTCTGCCCCTGCCCCAACACCCCCTGAGCTCCCCTCCCCAGTGCCGCCCATCCCCTCTCTACCCCGCCCCAAACACACCCCCGAGCTCCCCCTCCCCCAGTGCCGCCCATCCCCCTCTCTGCCCCCGTGCCCAACCCCCCCCGAGCTCCCCCTCCCCCAGTGCCGCCCATCCCCCCTCTGCCCCCGTCCCCAAACACTCCCGAGCTCCCTCCCCAGTGCCGCCCATCCCCTCTCTACCCTCGCCCGAAACACCCCCGAGAACCCAATCCCCAGTGCCACCCATCCCCTCTCTGCCCCGTGCCCAACCCCCGAGCTCCCCTCCCGGTGCCGCCCATCCCCTCTTCTGCCCCCGCCCCAAAACACCCCCAGCTCCCCCTCCCCAGTGCCGCCCATCCCCTCTTCTGCCCCCGCCCCAAACACCCCCAGCTCCCTCCCCTAGTGCCGCCTATCCCCTCTTCTGACCCCGACCCCAACACCCCCAGCTCCCCTCCCCAGTGCCGCCTCCCCTCTTCTGCTCCGCACTCAAACACCCCCAGCTCCCCTCCCCAGTGCCGCCCATCCCCTCTCTGCCCCGCCGCAACACCTCCCGACCTCCCTTTCCCCTCTCTGCCCCGCCCCATCATCCCCGAGGACCCCTCCCCAGTGCCGCCCATCCCCTCTTCTGCTCCAGCCCCAAACACCCCAGGATTCCTCCCCAGTGCCGCCCATCCCCTCTTCTGCCCCGCCCCAAACACCCCCGAGCTCCCGATGCCGCCCATCCCCTCTTCTGCCCCTGCCCCAACACCCCCAGGCTCCCCTCCCCAGTGCCGCCCATCCCCTCTCTGCTCCCGTGCCCAACCCCGAGCTCCCCTCCCCAGTGCCGCCCATCCCCTCTGCCCCGCCCCTAAACACCCCACGAGCTCCCCTCCCCCAGTGCCGCCCATCCCCTCTCTACCCTCGCCCGAAACACCCCCGAGAACCCAATCCCCAGTGCCACCCATCCCCTCTCTGCCCCGTGCCCAACCCCCGAGCTCCCTCCCCGATGCCGCCCATCCCCTCTTCTGCCCCCGCCCCAACACCCCCAAGCTCCCCTCCCCAGTGCCGCCCATCCCCCTCTTCTGCCCCCGCCCCAAACACACCCCGACACTGCTCCTGGTTTTGGGAGGGGAACAGCAGAAAGGACAAAAGAAGCAAGAGACGAAGAGAAAGGAGGGAGGGATGGATGGAGGAAAAGGTGAAACAAAAAGAACAAACCCTAATGTCCCCAGTGATTCTAAGGGACAAAATCCCAGGTACGGAATAAAATTCTGCCTCCTTAAGCTCGTGTTTTCCATGCCTAGAATTCAACTGTCACCAGATGGATCAGACTGAACAGGTTCAAACCTCAAGGAGGCTCTTACCTTCTAAACAGGGACGGCTGTTTTCTAGTAAAATCAGGAAAAGGGAAGGAGAAAACTCGAAAGAGGTTCCTCCTGGCGCTCACGTACGTGAACCCGAATACTCTCTCAGTCCTCAAAGAGAGACCTGGAGAAGGAGACTTGCTGAAGCAAAGCCACAGGGGTCTCTGAGGTTTCCCTGGCCCCTCGCCCCTCTCCTGCCTGCCTGATGTCAGCATCTCTCTGTGAGGTCACCACCTCCCCACCACCTTGGACCAATAGTCTGAGGTCCTGCAAAAGGCCTTTGTGATGTCACTGCCACACCCCTCCCTTGCGGTGCTAATGTCCTGCCCCTGGCCAGGCACTTTGGAGGTTTGAGCTACTCCCTGTGGATCACCCCACTCAAGGAGCGTTCGTTCTAGGCAGCAAGCCGGCTAGACAGGAAAACATCAGATGCTGCTCCCAATGCTACACTCAGTTTTTCAGAAATTAGTCAACTTTATGACCAGAAGAGACCATTAGAGCATCTAATCTGACCCCCTGCATATCACAGGCCTCCTGTATGACACAAGAGCTACTTTTGGGGCAAACACATTCCAGAAAACCATCTAGTCTTCATTGAATGACATCAAGAGATGGCAAATCCACCACTTTCCTTGGTAGCTTGTTCCTGTGGTGAATCATCCTCGCTGTTGAATATTTGTGTCTTATTTGTAATATGAATTTGTCTCTTTTCACCTTCCAGCGATTGGGTCTTGTTATGCCTTTCTCTGCTCGATTAAAGAGCCCTTTTATACCCAATCTCTTCTGTCCATTAAGGCCCTTCAACACTTCAATGAAGTCACCTTTCAATCTTCTTTTGATAAGCTAAACAGGTTGAGCTCATTCAATAGCTCACTAGAAGGCATTTTTCTCCAGCCCTCAGAACATTTATTGGCTCTTTGGTCATCAGATTCCTGAACTGCAGCTGGATGTGGCTCTTGTTCTTCTGCACAACATAGCTCCTGGAGAAGAGGGATCTGCAAATGTACATTCATATGATACCTTTGTTTAATTGATGAAAACATAAATTGACACTTTGAGGATTGGAACTGATTTCAGCGGATGGACAGCTTCGCTAGGTATTTATGCATTTGGACAGCAAAATGTTGAGTGTTTACATTCATATCAAGCACCCCCGTGTAGTGGAGCTCCTGAACAGAATGGAGAATGGAAATGAAAATGTTTTCCTTTTTTTTTAAAAAAAAGAAAGAGGGTTATAAGCGAACAGGGGGGTTTGAACTGAGGACTACTTGAATTGCAGTTAAGCACTCTAACACTGAGCAATATCCCCATGACAACAGGAGTATGGAATCGTGATGTCCAGGACTTTGAAGGACAGACCCTGATTCCTCGAGCTCCTTTGCCATTCCCAGACCACAGGTGGTTTTAAAAATGGGGTTTGATTAAACTTCTTAAATGTGGTGAACACCACAGCTTGCACACCCACCGATATAGCTTCTCCCACTGACATAGCTGCCACCTCTTGGGAAGTGGATTAACTACACCCCTAGGAAAACTCTCTCCCCTCAGCACAGCGCAGTGGTTCTCAAGCTGTGAGTCAGGACCCCAAAGTGGGTCATAACCCTGTTTTAATGGGGTCACCAGGGCTGGCATTAGACTTGTTGGTGCCTGGGGCTGAAACCAGAAGTCTGAGCCCCACCACCCAGGGCTGAATCCCTCAAGCTCTGGTTTTACCCTCCCCTAACTGGGGCAGGGCTCAGGCTTTGTCTCCCCTGCCTCTGCCCAGTGTGGAGGGGCTTGGTTTGTCTTTCCAGGGCCATGTAGTAAGTTGTTGTTTTTTTTTGGCAGAAAGGGGCTGTAGTGAAAGGAAGTTTGAGAAACCCTGGCACAGAGGCTCTGAGTATGTCTAGACTTGGCTCCCTGTGGCAGATCAGACACTGGAAGTACAGCCATGGAGACACCACACACCAGCCTTGCCTAGCAGGCAAGAATCAAACCTCCACAGAAAGACGCCCGTTGCTTTCTAACCCATCGCCCTAAGCCCTCAGCCACCACCACTTAACAAAAGGGCTTTTCTACACTATGGTTCTGGTCTCACTGAAGGGTCATTTCCAACTGTTTGCTCAGACCAGCATTAGGGAAAATGGTGCCCTGGGCAAAGCTTGTACTTTGGCACTTCCCCATTGCCCCTGGACCATCCCCACTCCCCCTTTACCGCTAGCTCCTGCACTCCCAGCCCTTGCACCTCCTTCACCCCTAACTCCTGCCCCCTCCTGTGCCCCCTTTGCCCTTAACTCCCTGGGCCACCAGCCATTGCCCTGCTGCTGCAGCCCCTCACATGGCTCCAGTGCTAGGGGCCCCGCGCTTGTTCTCCCTTTCCCTGGGCTTTGGCATCACTAGCCCCTGCTTAGCGAGTAGGGGTCAGTGGTTCCCAAAATGTGGGGCATGACTCCTAGGGGGACACAGAGGAACATTCATGGGGGCACCTCAGGGCCTGAGCCAGCCCCCATGGAGGGAGCAGCACTCAGCCCCACTCTGCCCCAGCTCTTCCCCAACCCCACCCTCAGCCTGGGCCCCTGGATTCCAGCTCGGCCTCGACCCCCTTACCCCTGTCTGCACCCCTCTCCCCAGCAAGCAACGGCCCCACTCCCAGCCCCGGTTCTTGACTGCAGCTTCCGAGGGGCCACAGCCATGGGTAAGAGGGCACAGTGTGAAATGTTTGGGGACCACTGGTTTAGGGTGATGTTCTCAATCACTTCTACAAAGTCCAATAAAAGCAATTCCTCACCCACCCAGCCCTCCATCAGGACAGTCTAGGTATATTCTGCTGCCCTTCACTCATGCAGGAAGGATAATAACATTTCATTCCAGTCAATCCTAAAGTGATTTGTAACCCACCACCAGCCAAAACTGGTCATTCTGGGAAAGCGGCCCCATCATGCTGCATAGCTAGGCAGAGTAGGTGTGTCTGTGCAAACACCGTCTGTTCCTGAACTCTTTCCCCCAGCTCCTCACTAGATGTGAGGGGGGAGCTCATTCAGCCCTTGCTTCCGCTTAGTATTTAGAAACTCCTGTTTGTCCCTAGCTCTGCTGGCCTTAGATTTCTCCTCCTGTCTCTTTCTTGACAGCTCCGATGAGGTGGCTAAGTGGTCAAGGCAATGGGTTGCTAATCCATTGTGCTCTGTATGCATGGGTTCAAATCCCATCCTACTTGGATGCATTTAGTTGTCACTCCTCCCTTGTAGACAACCATGTCCACCTTTGGTGCAATGACAGATGAAACAATGTTGCTTCTTGAAACTAAGAACTCTCTTGCTTTACATAAAATGTCTAAATCGCAGATTTCTTAAAAAAAACAAATTCTCTAGTCCTGTATTTCTTAGTTTTTATCTCAAAAGGTAACATCCTCATCATCTCCTCCAAACACCCTGGGACCTGCCCAAATTATTAAACTACCCGCAACCCGAGCAAGGCCAGAGCAGAGAACCAGAGCTAGTGTCTAGGCCAAGTTGTTCTGAAGGAAGCAACTCCAACATTTTCTCCCTGCTTCCGTTGGCAAGGTCTGACGGAGAAAACAAAATTCCCCAAACTGAAAATTTTCTGCTGAAAACCAATACTAGTCTGTTTGGGGACTTTGGTTTGAAAGTATTATTGTTATTATTCTCTTCTTATTTCTGAGTCAGTTCAGTTCAGTCTTTGTCCTCCAGGTGTGTTTCCAGCTGCTGAGTCGTGGGGAAGAGAGGCCAAGTCATGATGTCTCTTCCCCTCTTTCATAGTTTCTTCCAACTTGCTAGGAAGCTCCTTTGCTACCATGTGAGTCAAGCAGTGTCCATTGTCTCTGTGCTATCTCGGAGAAGCCTGCATTGTACTGGGATAGTCCTTGGGAGTGTGGATCCCGTCAATGGGCCAGCAGCGAGTCTGGCTCCTCCCTTGTCACACCTGAAAGGCTGGTGGGGGGTATTTCCCAACCTCATAACATATCTCAGTAATGCACACAGAGCAAAACTTCATAACTTCCCAACCAATGCGAGCACACACAATCCAACATGATATTAATGTGCAACAGATCAAGACTTTTGAAATGACACCTCACCAGGCAGACTTTGTACAAACCATGGCATCATTATATGAGAGTGGTGAATATGGGGCTTCCAGGTGCTGCTTTGAGCACAGAGTGCCACACCTGGGCTTCCATTGCAATGCAGACGTACCCTTAGAGTCCATCTCTCCTGGGATAAAGATGGCAGCAGGGCTGGCCTGGGTCATCTGACTTGGGCTCATGGAGCTAAAGCTGAGGGGCTAAAAACTGTGGTGCAGATATTTGTGTTCACACTGAACCCTGGGTTCAGAAACCCTTGCCCCTCATGGGGCTCAGAGGTTGGGCTCAAGCCCATATCTCTGCACTGTAATTTTATAGAGGTTGGGAGGAAGTTTAGCAAGTGGAAATAGTAAAACCGTATTGAGGGGAGTGGACCACTGACCTATCAGCTCTCAACACCCAAACTTTCAGTAACTCTATTGTCAGTGCCTGTGAGTGTAATTTAAACCATAGGTCAGGTAGCTCTGAATCTTGTCTTCTGACAGTAGCCAATACCAGGTGCCCCAAAAGCCACTCTCCAAGGCACCACTGGGAGTTGAAACCAGGATCTTCTGTTTACAAAACAGGGGTTTTAACAAGCTAAGCTATGGTGCCTGCTGCTACTTAAAGTATGGTATTTGCCCACACCTGACTCTCTGCCAATCCCCACTGGGCCCTGACAAGTGTTGCTCGTGTTTGGATTCTGTAAAGAAGAGGAGCAGGTGAAGTTTTGCTCCCAAGGTGTGTGTGTGATTCTTTGGACAGGTCTACACTACAAAAATTAGGTTGTTGTAATTACATTACTTAGGCTGGCAATGCAGTTCTATCAACCTAATCCCAGTGTAGATAGCGGCTCAGCAGTCAGAACTTTCTGGAGCTATGAAAATGGAGGGGCCCAGCCTCTGTAGCAGGAATGCAGGTCAGGCGAGTTCACGGCAGGCATGGTGAGATACTGGTGGAGACCAGTTATGGTGATATAATGACCAGCAGCATTTACACTAACAACTTGTAACTTTAAGTTTGCTGCACAAAGCTCTAGGCCTCTCGTCGAGGTGGTTTTATTTTGTCACCAAAACAGGGCAATTTTGTCGCCAGACGTGGCATTGCAGTGTGTGCACCAGCCAAAAGCTGCTGATCGAGGGAGCGTTGTGTGTTTTTCACACACCTGAGCAATATAATGATGCTGAAATAACTTTGTAGTGCAGACCTGGCCAAAGATTCACACACACTCACACACACACACTCACACACAGCTTGCAAGGAAAACTTCACCTGCTCCTCTGCTTTGCAGAATCCAAACACAAGCAAAGCTTTTCAGGCCCCAGTGGGGATGACAGTGAGTCAGGTGTAGGGAGACAGTGGGTTCTGGCCACAGGCAGGCACCATGGCTCAGCTGGCTAAAGCACCTGTCTTGTAAGCAGGCGATTGTTGGTTCAACTCCCAGTGGTGCCTTGTCGATTAACACTTGAGGCACCTGGTGTTGGCTTCTTTGAGAGGGCAAAATACAGAGCTAGATAGGCCTTTGGTCCAGCCCAGCCCAGTATGGGCTGTTTAAATTACAGGTACTGATGACAGAATTACTGAAACTTTGGGAGTTAAGAGCTGATAGGTCAGTATTCCAAGCTCATCACAGATGACCCCCCTCCCTGTGGGACAGGGGCAGGTCTGGGCTCTCACACCAAAGGGCTCATTGTGGCTGCCAGAATCTGTGGGCAGCTCATTTAGTTTGCACCGAGGGTTGAGTCCTGCTTTGTGCACCGTGTGTGAGAATGAAAGTCCTAAACCGCCCTTTGAAATAACTAATGCAGCAGGATGTGTTATTGTCCCTGCCCCAAAGCAGACAGACCAATGGAGAAATGCCGTTGAGTCCAGGGTAATACTCCACTGCCATTTTACCTTTATTCACTTGCTAAACTCCCTCCCAACCTTGAGGGCTCCCAGAGCCCAGTATTGAGCTTGAGCTGAGATGTCTACGGTGCAAATTTACCACCCCACAGTGCTAGCCTGGGAGCCTGCACTGGCACGGGACAGCGGTGGGTGTTTCATTGCAGTGTGGACATAGCCCAGCATTATGTCTACACTGCCATTAACACACCCAAGTCACTATTCTCAAACCCTGGGTCAGCTGATTCAGGCTTGTGGGGCTTGTGCTGCAGGGTTATAAAATTACAGTGCAGACACTTGGGCTTGAGCCCTGCCTCCGAGACCCCACGAGGGGTGAGGGTCTCTGAGCCTGGGCTCCAGTCTGAGCCCCAGGAGCCCAAATCAGATCATCCAGGCCAGCCGGGCCAGTGGGATTTTATCACAGTCTAGATGCCCTCTCAGGGTATGTCTACACTGCAATGTAAGCCCAGGGTTAGCAGAAGTCATGTCAGCAGCCCCAGCACATAAACATAAACCACGAGGGAAAGACCCACCCCCCAGATAAGCTGGACAGTGTCCTTCTCCCTACGGTTCGTAAGTCCAGCAACCAAACATCCTTTAACATGAGCCATCCCCACTCTGTACCCCACTCAGAGCTGTTGTCCTTAGTCAGTGCAAGCCCAGAGGTGCCTCTGTACAGTTGACCCCCCATCCTGGGTGGAAAAGGGGGAAATAAGAAGGCCCCGTACTCACTATGGTGTCTAGGGACTCACTCATCCCTCCACAGCCACCCTGTCCTAAAGTTGGTCTGACACCTACATTTTAGTATTGGGACCCAGACCCCGGCCCACTTGGCTTTGGAGCCCCTGTCCCCTGCCTAGCAAGTGCTATTGAATTGAGGGTGAGTCTCTCCATCAGGGTCTGCCAAGCACAGTTGTGCTGCCCTCGATTCACACAACAAGGATAACAACCCTTTATTTCTCCTGCCCCTATAACATGGAGACTGGGAATCCAACACCAGCCACAAGTGATCATTTCAGCAAACAACCCAACCTACTTCCAACATACTGTATAATCCACATGCAGACTCATACACGAAACCTTGCAAGAAAATCTTCCTGACGGGGTCTGAAGCACCTGCTGCTGGAGGGAAGGAGGGAGCTGTGGGTTGGGATTGAGGAGCACTGGGAATAGGAGGCAGCTGTGGGTTGGGATTGAGGGGCACTGGGAATAGGAGGGGGCTGTGGGTTGGGATTGAGGGGCACTGGGAATAGGAGGGGCCTGTGGGTTGGGATTGAGGGGCACTGGGAATAGGAGGGGGCTGTGGGTTGGGACAGAGGAGAAGGGTGAAGAGGAGCAGGCTCTGGTTGGAAGTGAGGAGCAGTGAGCATAGGAGGGACTGAGGGTTGGGATTAAGGGGCACTGGGAAAAGAGGGGACATGGGTTTAGGCTGAAGAGCATCTTCATTTGGGGATCCAGCAGGACAGGGGAAGGCAGCAGGTGATTCTAATTCCTTAGGGGGGTGTGTGTGTGTGTGTGTGTGTGTGAGTGTGTGTGTGTGTGTGTGTGTGTGTGTGTGTGTAGGGGAGGAACATGCTATATGCCCAGAGGCCTTTATTCCTCCAGGCTGCAAGGACAGAGGGGCTGTCAGGAAGTTGCCCCTTCAAACCCACACACAAAAAGGCCCTTCTGAGGAAAGGGAAAATCCTGAAGAGAAAAAGTAACATCAAAGAGGATGTGAGAAAGACAGTTTAAGATCTTGGTGATTAGTTTATAACCTGACCAGGGACTTGAACCCTGGACCCTCAGATTAAAAGTCTGATGCTCTGCCAACTGAGCTAGCCAGACTCAGAAAGAATAAGACCAAGTTGGTGCAGAGGAGAAACTAGTCAAGAAAACAAGAGCAGTAAACAATAGGGGAAACCTGCTGCTCTCTCTGGCCCAGTCGACACTACGAGTTTATATCAAATTTAGCAGCGTTAAATCACATTAACCCTGCACCAATCCACACAACGAAGCTCTTTATATCGATATAAAGGGCTCTTAATACCGGTATCTGTACTCCTCCCCGACGAGGGGAGTAGCACTGAAATCGATATTGCCATGTCGGATTAGGGTTAGTGTGGCCGCAATTCAATGGTATTGGCCTCCAGGCGCCATCCCACAGTGCACCATTGTGACTGCTCTGGACAGCAATCTGAACTCAGATGCATTGGCCAGGTTTACTGGAAAAGCCCCGCGAACTTTTGAATTTCATTTCCTGTTTGCCCAGCATGGAGTGCCGATCAGCACAGGTGACCATGCAGTCCCAGAATCAAAAAAGAGCTCCAGCATGGACCGTACGGGAGATACTGAAGCTGATCTCTCTATGGGGAGATGAATCTGTTCTATCAGAACTCCGTTCTAAAAGACAAAATGCCAAAGCATTTGAAAAAATCTCCAAGGCCATGATAGACAGAGGCCACAACAGGGACTCAACACAGTGCTGAAACTTAAGGAGCTGAGACAAGCGTACCAGAAAGCCAAAGAATGAAATGGATGCTCACGGAGGGAGGGGCGACTGACGTCTGTAGCTGTCCCACAGTTCCCGCACTCTCCGAAAACCATTTGAATTCTTGGCTGAGTTCCCAAAGCCTGAAGGGTCAAAAATATTGTCGCGGGTGGTTCAGGGTATATGTCGCCCCCCACCCCACCCAAAAGCAAATGGAAAAAAATTGTTTCTCGCCTTTTTTCAATGTCAACGTATGTCTACTGGATGCTGCTGGCAGACGCGGTGCAGCAGCATCCCCTTCCCTTCTGGACGGCTGACAGTACAGTAGGACTGGTATCTGTCATCGTCGTCCCGTGAGTGCTCCTGGCTGGCCTCGGTGAGGTTGGCCGGGGATGCCAGGGCAAAAACGGGAATGACTCCCAGGTCATTCTCTTCTTTAAGCTTTGTCTCCTGGAGATTCAGTCCTGCCTGGAATATCATAGTAGCTGGAGACTGCCCTCCCTTCCCCCCTTTGAGCTCTACTTGCAGAGGCAATAAAGTCAGTGTTGTTTCAAATTCATGCATTCTTTATTACTTCATCACACAAATGGGGGATAACGGTAGCCCAGGAGAGGTGGGAGAGAAGGGAAGCAATGGGTGGGGTTGTTGCAGGGGCACCCCCTAGAATGGCATGCGGCTCATCATTTCTGCTGGATGTCTGGGGCTCTGACCTGGAGCCACCATTTGCCTGTCTGGGTCTTTAATTGGCTTGCCTGATAGTCTAGACAGGACTGACTCTCCATTAGACAAAACTTAAAGAAGGGAATGACCTGGGGAGTCATTCCCATTTTTGTCCATGCGCCCCCAGCTGATCTCACTGAGGCTGGCCAAGAGCACCCAAGACAGCAGCTGACAAAGTTTATTAGAGAATATTTAAAAATAAACCATACAAAGTGTTTGAAGCATCAGTTATTGTGTCATTGGGGGTAACATACAGGTTGTAGGGGGATGTTAGCATTTTGGTATTGGACGGCATATACATACAGTATAACTTGTAACTGTCATTATCAATTTACAAAGCAGCAGACAGTACAGTGTGGCTGGCAACTATCTTTGCTAATTTGCAAAAGGCAAGAGGATGCTATTGTGTAGCACTGCAGTACCATGTCTGTCAGCACCATCCAGTAGACATACAGTGATGGTGAAAAAAAGGCTGAACGGGCTCCATGATTGCCGTGCTATGGCATCTGCCCGGGCAATCCAGGGAAAAGGGCACAAAATGATTGTCTGCCGTTGCTTTCACGGAGGGAGGATTGACTGATGACATTTACTCAGAATCACCCATGACACTGTTTTTGCCCCATCACGCACTGGTATCTCAACCCAGAATTCCAATGGGCGGGTGAGACTGCAGGAATTATGGGATAGCTACCCACAGTGCAATGCTCCGGAAATTGATACTAGCCTCGGTACATGGACGCACACTGCCAAATTAATGTGCTTAGTGTGGCCATGTTCACTTGACTTTATATAATCTGTTTCCAAAAACTGGTTTCCGTAAAATCGGAATAATCCCATAGTGTAGACATACCTTGAGACAGCTTTAGAACTCTCTACCCACTATACGGCCAAGAGACAGCAGCTGTCAGACCCTGATGTGCTTGGGGCCAAGAGCAAACTGCGTACCCCCTGCCAGAGCAGAAGTAAAAATAGGGGCTTCCCAAAAAATGGGAAGGGAAGAAGAGAGAAGCAGAGAGGCAAGTAGAAAAGGAAGAGAACATGCAGACACAGGACCCTACCTAAATTCTGAAATAGATTACAAAAAAAAAAAGAGAGAGCAGCATAAAGAAATTTAAAAAAATCTTTCAGTAAGTATTGAATTAGAAATGTTTAAAATACCATTTTCACACTACCTTTACTTTTCTTCTAAATTCTACCAAAACAAACTAAGACTTGCTACTAAACAGAACTGCACAAAAGCTTTAAATAAATTCAGATAACAGAAAAAAAACCCAAAACATTTATTTTTAAACTTGTTTTATAAGGACTAACCACTCAGTCTGTGTTCTCTTCCTCTCAGCTTCCCAAAAGGAAAGCAAGAACACTCATCAATAGCAGATGCATTAAAGCACCACTATCCACTCACTTCATGCTCAGAAGAGAACACTTTAACGCCTCATCGTGGTTAGCAAGGTCAGACACTTTCAACCACAATTCTCTAGTTACAAACTATAGAAATGATCCCTGAAAGTATAGTCTTAACAAAGCTGTGCTCAGCTACACACCCAGGCTAATGTGCGCAAGCTTTCTTCCCACGGTGAATGTTTTCATACAACAGGTTTCACCCCCAGAGAATTAAAGACCAAATATCTAAAACCAGGTTCCCATTTCATTAAGCACAATTGAGACAGCTTTAGAACACTGGCCATTAGAAGATGTTTATGTCGCTATTTACAGAAACACACCTCCTGATTAGCATGTGGAGCTCCTAGCAACTAATCAAACCCTCTTGCTTTGCCATACCTCTCACAGGCTCCTCTGTACCGCATGACAGCCTGTCAAGCACAGAGAATCCGGACAGGTCAGCCCTTTCTAGCATGCTCCGCAGCGGTTTCTCTCTGGCTTGCCCTCAAATTCATCTGCACTAGAAGTTTTTGCAGGGTTCTATGTTACCGGTGGTACCAAATCAGTGGCTCTCAACCTTTAGAAGCACCTGTACCCCTTTCAGGAGTCTGATTTCTCTTGCATACCCCCAAGTTTTACCTCACTTAAAAACTACTTGCTTACATAATCAGATGCAATATTTATAAAAATAAATCACTTGAATATAAGTATTGTACTTACATTTCAGTGTATAGTAGAGAGAACAGTATAAACAAATCAATGTATGAATTTTAATTTGTTACGAATTTGCTAGTGCTGTCTATGTAGCCTGTTGTAAAACTAGGCAAATATCTAGAGGAGTTGATGTACCCCCTGGAAGACCATTGGATACCCCTGTTTGAGAACCACAGCACTAAATCACCCTTACTTTTAGAACTGGTGCCACTTGACCCAAGGCATTGTGAACCATTTCAGTGCTAGTAGACAGTGGCAACACAGCTGCACTAGGTCTGTTGTTCCTCCCTGCACAATTCCCACTTGGAAAGAAGATATCGTCTGGTCTGACCCTATTTACCATTGTGAGCTGCATAGGCAACTTTCTCTGTGTTACGTGAGCAGACTCCAGACAATACCTGTGTGGCAGCAGCCATGGGTGGCCGGGGAGCCCCCCCAGCCCCACCCCACTGCGTATGGACCCTGCAGCTCCTACGAGTGACCCCAGAGCTCCCAGCCGCTGCGGATGGACCCAGGGTTTCCCAACAGGCCTTGATGGCGGGAGGACCCCGCAGCCCCACGTCGTTGCTCACAGACCCTGCAGCGCCGCAGCCCCGGGAGCTCCCGGCCGCCCCGGGCAGGAGAGGAGCCCCCAGCGCTCAGACACCGCAGGCAGAGCCGGGAGCTCCCAGTCACCGGCGGGAGGGGTGAGGAGAAGCCGCAGCCCCGGGAGCTCCCGGCCGCCCCGGGCAGGAGAGGAGCCCCCGGCGCTCAGACACCGCAGGCAGAGCCCGGAGCTCCCAGTCACGGGGGGGGGGTGAGGAGAAGCCGCAGCCCCGGGAGCTCCCGGCCGCCCCGGGCAGGAGAGGAGCCCCCAGCGCTCAGACACCGCAGGCAGAGCCCGGAGCTCCCAGTCACCGGGGGGGGGGGGTGAGGAGGAGCCGCCAATGGGAGATCAGCTGTCAAAAAAACACTAGGCAGGCCAGCACCAGCCAACCAGGATCCCCCCCTCATCTCAAGCACCCGGACAGCCCCGCCCCCACCTGTCCTATGCCCCACAGCAGCAGCCACCACCAAAGAGGCTTGTGTCACTCCCCCCAAAAACCCCCAAAGCAGGAGTTGCAATTTCCCTCCCCCAGGCCAACTCTCAATTTACATAAGAAGAACTCCACCAAAAAGAGAAAAAACAACCTACCTTCCCCCCCAGCCCCTTCCCCATGTCTGGCCACACGCTACCAGCTCAGGGTGACCACACTCCCCATCGGGGCGTGCTCTCCTCAGCCCGGCTCCCCACAGCCTGCACTAAACATGTGGGGACCAACCCCAAAACTTACTCATATTTTACCCCAATGGCCCCAAACAGCTGCTTTTAATATGCAAATAAGGTGCTGCCACACTCAGGCCACGCCCCAGCTCTCCAGTGGAGCCACCCAGCAGAGAACCAGGTGATATTTAAGCAGCAAAGAATCCTGTGGCACCTTATAGACTAACAGATGTTTTGCAGCATGAGCTTTCGTGGGTGAATACCCACTTCTTCGGATGCAAGCAGGTGATATTTAAATTAGCCAGGACGTCGCTCAGTCATTTCCCTCTGCTCCCAGTAGGTGGCGCCGGAGAGCCCCGAGCTCGCTCCCTTCCCTTTCTCGCGTCGGCTTCAGCCCCCGGGTCCCAAACGCACCAACCGGGGAGCAGGAGTGCGGGGCTGCTCCAGGGTGACCAGATGTCCCATGTTTAAAGGGACAGGCCAGTTTGGCTGGACTTTTTCTTATATAGGAGCCTATTACTCCCCCACCCCCATCCCGTTTTCCACAGTTTCTTCAATGTCACCCTATGGGGCAGCTCTGCGGGGATGGACTTGCACACTTGGGAGCCATCAGCCGGATCTGCGTGCCAGGGAAGCTGCGTCCCTCCAGAGGCACTTGAGAAGCCAAAGGGGCCGTGGGTGAGTTTGTGATGAGGTGAGTGTGAAGTGTGGAAGGGGGAGGGTGGCAAGAGGAGGTTTTGAGAGGAAAAAAGGTGCTGCTGAGCTGGTAGGGGAGGGCAAGGTCCCAGGCGGGTGTTGTGTGAGGCCCGGAAAGGCGTCGTGCTGGGCAAGGGCAGGTGAGGAGGGCCAGGGCTTTTCCCAGGGCTGTTGCTGTGGCCAAAGCCTTTGGGAAGCAGAAGAGGGCCAGGGGTGTTGTTGCCTGCTGGGGCCCATGCAACGGTGTAGGTGTACGCTGACCATAGCTGGTCTGTGGGAGCTGGGGCCGCTCATCATGCCCCTTTCCTCGTTAGTATAGTGGTGAGTATCCCTGCCTGTCACGCGGGAGACCGGGGTTCGATTCCCCGACGGGGAGGGTGACCCCTTTTCAAGGGGGGAACAAAGAAATCCCTGGCCTGCCCGCCACATGCCTTGCATTCTCCTTCGACGGCCACTTCGCTTCGCACCCCGCGCTGATGACATTCACCTCCAGAGAGACAGTTACCTCGCAAGGACACGCTCGCCCTAGCCAAAGCCTCCCCCGGGGCCTGCACGTGGGGGCACGTTTCAGAGCGGCAAAGGGAAATAGGCTGGCCAGGGGCATGAGGACAATGGCCCAGACAAACGGGGAGGGACTTGGTCCAGGGGTGGAGGAAGACAGAAAAAGGGACAGGCATGGGATTGGCTTCCTGTCTTTTTTCCTTTGCTCAGCATTTGTCCTGTGACTCTAATGGGGAGACTTGAGAAAGACCTGTGGCCGCTGGCGAGGTAGGTGGCCGCCCCGAGAGCGCAGAGCTGAGCATTTTCCGCTGGGCTGCTGCCTGCGCCCCCAGCGCCTGGCCGTGATCGTATAGTGGTTAGTACTCTGCGCCCTTGTTGGTGTCACTGGGCGTAGCTACCAGGTAACTCGGGGGGTGGGTGGAACACCACGAGTGTTGATGAAGCCCCCCTGCTCTGGGTCTAAGTGAGCCACAGTAACTCCATCTTGTGAACTTTAACCAACCTACATACTAACATCCTAAAAGCAGAATATGTGAGAGTCAGCTTTTCTAGCAGACAGCTGCGTTCCTGCTTAAACTAGCAAAAGTAGTGATAAGAGGGGGAGGAAAGGGGGAGAAGTCTTCATGTGCCTGAGCTGACAAGGCCAACAGATAAACATGCAGATGAGAACTTTTCTAACAAGCTATAATGTAATGCCTAATGTAGCTGCAGTTAACAAGGGAGGGGTAGAGGGGAATGAAACAAAGGCTTTTACAAACAGCTTGACATAAAAAGGGAAAATTGCTTGATTTGTTGCGCTGGATTTGAGATGCTGTTTCTCCTAGTGCCTGCTTTGAGATCTCAAATAAACTTTGTTTTGCTTCTCCACCTTGGTGTGTTTATTGGAGCGAAGCACACCGGGCAACGAACCACTGTTGCTGTCGCCTCAGGCCTTTGTGCCGGCAACAGTTTTGGCGTCCCTGGGTGGGCTCGAGGCAAAATTTAGCCTTGCCCTGATCCCTCCTGGTGGCCGACAGATTGCGACAACGATCGACGCCCAGCGCGCACCGGTGAGTTCATCGGGGGCCTCGGCGGAGACGTGGTTTGGTCGACCCCGGAGGGCACAACGGTGCAACGCACAGATAAGTGGAGAAGCAGCTGCGGGTGATGGTGAGGAACCGGTCCTGTGGATAAGGTAGGAATGGTCCAGTGGTGTGGCCTTTTTGCCTGTTAGGACCTGGGGACGCCCAGTGTCTCCATATTCATAGAGTATGGGACAGGGACAGAGTACAGCCGGCAGAACACAGTGTACACCCCTAGAATGCATTCTAGCCCACTGGGATGTGTTCTCATCAGATTCAATGCTTAGAAGTAAACTAAAAAGGTTCTGTACAGTTGACTTGCCTCAATATCAGCTAGAGGACCAGGAAAGGTGGCCACCAGAAGGATCACTTAATGACAACATGATCCTTCAATTACTTTTGTTTTGTCAGCGAACTGGTAAATGGAATGAACATCTCTATGCATATACGTTTATGATGTTAAGAAATAGGACTGATATTTTACACAAGTGCCATTTGACTCCGACAGACTTGTTAGTAACTGCTGCTAATCCCCAGAACCCTCCCACTGTTGTAATGGCAGAATCGGTGTCCCCTTCGGCTCCAACACCCCCCACAGGTTCCCGAGAGTGCCCCCTTGGTGGGATTGTATCCACTGATTACTAAGAGTGTGGTAGCCCGTCCCGGAACACAGGAGCGCGCGGCCCAGATTATGCCAGTGTACTCTCATGTCCCTTTGAACCCAGTACACCTAGCTGCCTTTAAGACAGAAGCAGGGAAGTTTTCAACAAATCCAAGTCGGTTTATTTCAATCTTTGAAGGGTGTCTAGCTAGCCATAAGCCTGACTGGGATAATTGCAACATACTTATGAGAACCCTGTTGTCTGAAGTGGAACGGAGTCAAGTTATAGCTAAAGCTAGAGAGGAGGCACAAAGAAGGTATAATGAGGATAGAGAAGGAAAACCCTTGCCAGAAACTGCTGTCCTCACAGTGGACCCCGGGTGGAATCCGAATGAGGAGGGGGGTTTGAGGATGCTTAACTTCTATAAGGAATTGCTTATGTATGGCCTCAGACACTCGGCTGTCCGACATAACAACTGGGCAAAGCCGTATGAGCTAATCCAGGAATCAAAAGAAAGTCCGGTGGCTTTCCTACAGCGCATTCGGGACACCATCCAGCAAAGTGCTAGCGCAGACCCAGACGATCAAACAACTGAGGCAATTATAAAGGGTATCTTTACCAGCCGTGCGGCCCCTGATATTAAAAAGAAATGGCAAAAAAAAATGTAATGGGAATGTCTATGGCTCAGATTTTGGAGACTGCCAACAGGGCCTATGCCCTTAGAGAGGGAGAGAAGGAAAAAAGGCAAGTGAAGATGATGTTAGCGGTGGTGCAGGCCGGCGGCAGAGGAAAGTCACAGAAAGGTGAGAGGGGCCGGGGAATGAGAGGCCGTGGACGTGGGCGCCCCGGTCCCCGGGAAAGGCGTTTGGGTCGCAACCAGTGTGCCATATGCCGGAAGGAGGGACATTGGAAAAATGAGTGCCCTGAAAGGGAAGATACCCCCATGATGGCAACAGAGGATCAAGATTAGGGGTGTCAGGGGAGACGGACCATCCTGCCCCCGGAACCCCGAGTAAAAATGAGGGTGGGAAATTCAGAAATAGACTTTTTAGTAGACTCTGGAGCAACACGAACTGCCGTGAATCAACCCCTTCAGCTGCCAGTAGCAGACTCCCTTACAGTGGTTGGTGCCACGGGGAAAGGAACCAAGTTTCATGGATGGATTAGCAGAGTTGGGGGGGGGGTGCAGTAGCTAAAACAAATCCATATTAAAGGCTGCAGGATGGCAGCAGCAGAGGTGGGGAGCCTCCTTCCATGTGATAGAGCTGGTTCCCCCTTCCATTGCTGAGGGGAAGGTTGGTGCTTTGAGCCCACCCGGTGCTGGAACGTCCCATGGGTGAGATTAACGGGACTCTTGGGAAGGGAAGGGAGGGGAAGGGAAGGGAAGGGAAGAGAGGGGAAGTCTTTTCTATCCCTGCCTAGCTCCATTGGTCTCCTGTGGCCCTTTCGGCTCTCTGCTCCCCTGCTGGGGAGATGCAGAGACAAGTCCCCATCTGGGTGAGTCACCGAGAGGCTGTGTCCCATGGCGTGTGGGGGGGAGAGGGGTAGGGGTGGGATGGGGCTCAAGGGGAGAAGGTTGTGTGTGATAATGTGTGGGGGAGGGGGAGGGTGTGTTCCTTAGGATAGAAATGATGGAAAACACAGGGGCAGTGACAGTGAAGCCCAGTGTCTGAGTGTTATGACCCTGTGTGGTGCTGCCGTTCACCTTCCCCTCCTATGGTCTCAGCTTTCATTGAATCCAACATTTTTTCACCCGTCCTCACCACAGAGGTGTCCCACATGGCTCAGCTACCGAGTGTCCCTCTTAGAGACGCTGAGACTGGAACTGATTTCAGCTGCTGGACAGCTCTGCCAGGTCCAGATTATTATTATTCATTTGCACAGGAAAATGCTGAGTGTTTAAATTCATTTCAAGCCCCCTGCCCACATTCAACGAACTCCTGAACATACTGGAGATGGGTCTGGAAATTGATTTTCATTCGAAAAAGTTTTTAAAGGGAATCACTTGGATTGGAAGTAGGAACCCATTACCCTGCAGGGAAACATTCACCCACTGACCCACCCTCACAACAGAGCAGGAACAGTTTTTAACCTGGGGGTTAGTAAACTTTATCTCTATACAAACACCACAGTTTACAAACTCCCCACCCCCGCTCTGTGTCACCGGAGCACAACAACAACTCTCCTTGGGGCACACACAGCTCCCCAGCTCCCTGCCCGTCAGTCTCTCCAGCATTGCTCCAATCCCTTAAAGCAGAGTCTCAACCACAATTTACCTTAGGGCCAGTGCCAATCCTCCAGTCCTCCCATGGGCCAATAATGTCACTCATACTGCCCAGAACCCGCCCCCCAAAACTCCACCCTCCACCTGCCTAAGTCTCTGGGAGGGAGTTTGGGTGGGGGGAGGAGGTCTAGGGTGCAGGCCCTGGGCTGGGGCTGGGGATTGGGGTGCAGGGTCTGCGAGGGAGTTTGGGGGCTGGGGGTGGGGAGGGAGGGGGTGCAGGCTCTGGGAGAGAGTTTGGGGGTGGGAGTGAGTATATGAGGAGGAGGTGGGGGTGCAGGCTCAGGAAGGGGGTCAGGGGTGTGGCGCTTACCTGGGGCTCCAAGGTGGGGCAGGCTGGGGGGCCTCCGTGTGCTGCTGCCCCCAGACATCACCCCCACAGCGTCCCATTGGCCACAGGGGTGATCAGGCAGGGGCAGCGCGCGGAGGCACAGCCCCACCCTGTCCTGCCATGCGGAGGGGCCGGCAGCCACTGGAGCGAGCAGGCAGATGCTGCTCAGCTCCGCTGCACTGACAGGGCCCCAGGGGGGAGCGCCTGGGAGTGGCAGGTGGGGCCAAGGGAGTGACCTGGTCCCAAAACTGCTGGATCCCCATGGGCGAGACCTGGGGACCAGGACTGCCAGCCAGACAAACACCTTTAAGAGGAGGCGTCCCTCTCCCTGTCAAAAACTGATCTTCCTCCTTCAGTTCAGTGACAGCCTGAATTGTTCCTTATCCCAGCAGAGCCAGAGGACTGAAAGCAGCAACATCAAACCCCTGTGTAGCTTGCAGGAATGGACATAAACACACCCTGGTATCTGAGGAGATGTTCAGCTTTGCCCTTGGTCAACTACAAGGCTAAAGGGAAAGGAGGTGGCGCCAGGTATAAAGAGTGAAACACGACACATCATAGTTATGCCCATGGTGGCTGCAAAATCTTTTGATGTACTTCTTCTTATCAGCAGTGTATTGTTTTCTCTGGAGCCTAGGCCTTGACCAAGAAATTTGTACTTTGCTAAAATAATCGACTGCCCCTGGTGAAGACAATGGACTTGACACCCACTGGGGTGTCCCTACACAGGTACAAGTACTAACAACAGTGGCTGCCTTTTAGCCATAGATTTTAATCAGGGCAATAAATTGGAACAAACCCCTGTTAAATCATTTCTCAGCCCGAGTCCTTCACCCACATTCCATAGAGCATTGGGCCACCATGTGGATGTTTCATTTCTGACCTCAGTTTCACACAGAGACAACATTTCCTTTGCACAGATCCATAAACAGCAAAACCTCCCTGTGTCTCTAGTATGACCCACAGCATTCGATGCCAGTGAACCTTTTTCTCCTGCAATGGCGACGGTCAGACATAGGGGTCATGGCACCTGCATCCCTGCCAGGGAGATATTGGCTCCGCTCTTTCTTTCTGCTGCTGTTGTTAGTCCATGAAACATCAGGGATGCAATGCAAGGCTGAGTTCACGCGCCAGCCCTCTGAAAAATTTCAGTGCCCCAGAGAAATCCTGCCCCCTGGTATTGGAACGCTGTGCTGGAGATTTGACTAGGAAAGGGACTGTCTGAATTGTCAGAGTGGGGAATGAACAACAATCTACAGCAACGTCGTTCACACAAACACACTCTCATGCTGCTCCAGCCGGAAGGGAAATGGGCAGGAATTCTCGCTGTTCACCCAAGGACACACTTACACTGATGCGCAGCCATGAGTGTGTTGGGGAAGCTGGTCTGAGCAAACAATTTGAAGTGACAATTCAGTGAGAACAAAATCATCATTCAGTGAAATGGCTGCATGTCAAGTAGTTGTGGCCGAGTGGTTAAGGCGATGGACTAGAAATCCATTGGGGTCTCCCTGCGCAGGTTTGAATCCTGCCAACTACGCAAGCACTTCACTGCTGTTGTTATTATTGTAGGCTTAGGCTTTGGCTACACTTATACTTCAAAGCGCTGCCGCGTCAGTAGTGTAGTCAAAGCGCCAGCACTGGGAGAGAGCTCTCCCAGCGCTGTCCGTACTCCACCTCCTTGTGGAGAATAACGTACAGCACTGGGAGCCGCGCTCCCAGCGCTGGGGCTTTGACCACACTGGCACTTTGCAGCACCGCAATTTGGAGCGCTGGAGAGGGTGTGTTTTCACACCCTGCTGCAGCGCTGCAAATTTGTAAGTGTAGCCACCCCAGCATGCACAAGGCTGAGCCAGCAAGTGTGGTGTGTGCTTCACTGTGCCCCTACTCACTGCACATGGTGGTGGAGGGCAGTTACTGAGTTTGGTTGGTCTGGCAAATTTAGAGCTTGGCTACACTTGCAGATGTAGAGCACTGGGAGTTAAACCACAGCAGGGAAACCGCTGCCGTGTGTTCACACTGACAGCTGCAAGCACACTGGAGTGGCCACATTAGCAGCTCTGGCAATGCCACAGAGAGCAGTGCATTGTGGTAGCTATCCCAGTGTGCAAGTGGCTGCAATGTGCTTTTCAAATGGGGGACGGAGGTGGAGTGTGACAGGGAGTGTGTTGTGTGTACGTGGGGGGAGCGACACTGTGTTTGGGGGATTGAGAGTGTGTCAGCATGCTGTCTTGTGTGTTCAGACAGCAGCAGACCCCCGCCCCCCATACACACTCACAACAGCAGCAGCATTCCACACTAATGGTTGCTTTGTCCCAGAGCAGATAAGCAGCCGGCTGTCGGAAACGGAGCTTTGAAAGGGGATATCCGCATGCCTGCAGCCGATTTCAAAACAATGACCGGAGTGGGCACTTGACTTCAGGGAATTATGGGACATTTCCTGAGGCCAAACACAGTGCAGTGATGCAACACATCATCCACACTGATGCCCGGGTATTTCAGCAGGGCTCAGCGAGCTTTATACTTCTCATGGAGGTGGATTACCAGGAGCACTCCACCTACAGAGCCCAGGTGCTCCATGTGCCTTGCCAGTGTGGACACCTCAGGCGTTAGGGCACCCGGGGCTGCTTTAATGCGCTCTAACTTGCAAGTGTAGCCAAGCCCCTAGACTATGTCACTTGTGTGACTTACTTGGGCTATTGTAATAAATACAATAGACGTGCAATGGTCAGAAATTGCACCAGCAGAGACATATATTGCAGGGAAACTGTAAGGAAATTAAGAGTTTAAATTATCCTCCACGTGTCCCACGTCCCACTATAATGAATCCAAGCCACAGGTCACATGGGCAGAAGTATCGGTGTCAGGATGCTACATTGTTAGCACAGTAAATGAAGCTGCAAAATAAATGATGTTTAAATGACCTCACTCTATTTTTTACAATCCTGTGTTAAGAGGTAATAGATACAGATGGACACCAGGCAGGATCGTTTGGAGGATGAAGCCTTTATGCTTCCATCTCCAACCACTGTCAAGTTTTAGCCAATTAGGACAAGTCAGCAAATAAGAACAACCTCAGGTCTCAGTAACTGCTGCAGGTAGCAAAGTCCTACACGGAGCATTTTCTGGCACTACACCTGTGCAGCTCTGCTCCCCGGCTCTTCTCAGGCTCCTGCTCTCTCCTTAGCTCCGCCCCACTCTGGCCCAGGCAGTTCCAGCTCCCACGGAGGATGGGACCCCCTGGCCTGGTGACTCCCTCATTACACTGCCTGGCCTGTCAGTGCGGCTAACTTGGAGCTTTGGCCTCTCCCCATTGCCCAGGGGACTGTCAGTCTCAGGGGCCTGATTTCCCATTGGCCCTTCCCCCTTCTACTCGGACTGGGAACTAGCCAACCAAACCCCCCACTATGCTTTAGTAAGGGGCCAACAGTCCCTTACATGAGCTGGCCCCATGAGGGTCACTGATGGCCAGAGATGGCAGTATGAGCTGGTCCCATGGTGTAATGGGCAGCACTCAGGACTTTGAATCATGCAATCTGAGTTCAAATCTCAGTGGGACCTTGTGGTAAAGCCCTGGAGCTCACACTGCTCCACTTCCCTGTCTCCAGTGCTGCAAGAGCAATTTTTTCCCCTCCTGCTGGATGGGTCAGGGCTCTGGAACTGACACCTGAGGGTTGGGATTCTCACGGCTTCACCTGGTGCCCACAAGTCTGGCACTTGCCACTGTGCTTGAAGGAAGCAGGGCTGGGCAGGTGGGAGCCCAGCACCTCTCCTCCTCTGGGCACCTAGAGCAGAGGCGGCTGGTGCTGACAGCTCCAAGGGAAGGCTTAAAAGCAGCGGAGGCTAGGGCAAGAGGAGGAGAGGACCATGCCTATGTGTGGCCAGCAGACAGCCACAGGGCCAGCCTGCTCCCTGCTGTGCTGAACCCCACTGAAGGCCCCCCACAGACCAGCATGCAGGGCGGCTGCTGATGCTCTGTGGCCAACGTCAGAAGAGGGTAGGAAAGCAGGGCCAGCCCCCATGGTGGGGCCTCTGACCGTTCCCACTCATGGTGCTGACTTTGGAAGTGGAGCCGCCCAGTTTCTTTGGCAAGTCAGGAAGGGCAAAGGCGAGACTGGAAGCACCTGGGGCTTATGCCCCAGCCTTTGTGACGCCCACCCCCCAACTCCTTCCCGGGGCTCTAGCTGCAGCCAGAGCATTGGCCTGAGTGACCAAGAAGAGGTTCCAGCCCTGAAGGGAGCAGGACTTTCAACACAAAGGTAAAACTGCGCAAGCACAACCACCAAGGGACTCTAACCCTCAATCGCCTGATCCAAAGTCAGACGCCTTCTCCATTAGGCCACCTGGTCACACAAGAAAAAATTCTCCAAGTACTTCTTTAGAGAAGACGGACATTGTGTTTCTCAGGTCATCTACTGAGGGGGGTTGAGACTCTCTGGGCACAAGAAATCGAGTTCCCAGCGACACGTGAGACTTGATTCTCTGGAGCCAGGTGCAGGCCTTTGGCAGGGAGGCTCAGGCATGCGGGACTGGGGTGCAGTGGATGGACCGGCTGTCTAGGTACAGAGATTTAGTTGCACTGAGGCACAGGAGGGAGAAGGAATCCCGCTGATGGTCAGTGGCTGTGCAGAAAAAAGGGTGTTGATTCCCCCATCCTAAATGGGCTGGTTGGCTTGACCCTTCTCCCCTCTGCAGAGCGAGGTGGGGACTGCAGCTCACCCCTTGTGGGGCAGGAGGGAACAGGTGCAGGGTGCTGGGCTCCAATGCACCTGGAGGGCAGCTCCGGTGCGGTGGGGCAGGGCAGGGCCTGTGGTTTACGTTCTGCGTTGCCTGGTGCTGAGCCATTGCACAATCCCCAGCCACGTGGCACAGTACACCCCGAGAGGGGCGGGGGGCCAAGCAGATGATCCAGCACGAGGGGGAGAGGATGTGTGGTTGGGGGGAGGAAAAGCCTTGGGCTGCACTGGGGGAGTGCAGAGCAGGGGTGACACCCTAGAAACCTGCAGCAAAGGGATGGACAGGTGGGGTGGTTGGATAGAAGAGGCAGTGAGCCTAAAAGAGGAGTGGGGTCTAGTGGTCAGAGCAGGGAGGGGGCTGGGTGCCAGGACCTCTGGGTTCTATCCCTGGCTCTGGGAGCGGAGGGGGGTCTAGAGGTGAGAGCAGGGGGACCGGGAACCAGGACTCCTGGGTTCCATAGTAGTGGCTGATTTTTCCTGTGTCTCCCTCCCTACAGATCCCAGCCCAGCCCCCTAGCAGAATCTGACTGGGGGGGGGGGTTGCCCTGCCACTCCAGACTCGTGATTTGAGCCCCTCCCCCCATGGGCTCTGACATCATGGAATCTCCTCCCCCCCAAGACAGAAAGTAGGAGGCCCTCCCGGCATGCGGAGGAAGCTAGTGAGTTTCTTGGGGGTCTCTGGCAGAAGTGACAGCACCCACCAGACACCCACTCATGGTTGCAAGGAGACCCTCCTGCACAGCCCCCTGCTAGGAGGGGCCGGGGGCGCCCAGCCAGGGTCAGGAGGGGAGATGGGGTCGCAGTGGCAGGAAGGGTGCAGAGCTGGGGGTGGTGCCAGGTCTGGTGCTGGCTACATGGGGAAAAACAACACTGCTCCCCCGCAACACACACACACACACCCTCCTGGTATTGGGAGGGGAACACGAGAAAGGACAAAAGAAGCAAGAGACAAAGAGAAAGGAGGGAGGAAAAGGTGAAACAAAAAGGACAAACCCTAATGTCCCCAGTGATTCTAAGGGACAAAATCCCAGGTGCAGAATAAAATTCTGCCTCCTTAAGCTCGTGTTTTCCATGCCTAGAATTCAACTGTCACCAGATGGATCAGACTGAACAGGTTTCAAACCTCGAGGAGGCTCTTACCTTCTAAACAAGGACGGCTGTTTTCTAGTAAAATCAGGAAAAGGGGAGGAGAAAACTCGAAAGAGGTTCCTCCTGGCGCTCAGGTACCTGAACCCGAATACTCTCTCAGTCCTCAAAGAGAGACCTGGAGAAGGAGACTTGCTGAAGCAAAGCCACAGGGGTCTCTGAGGTTTCCCTGGCCCCTCACCCCTGTCCTGCCTGGTTGATGTCAGCATCTCTCTGTGAGGTCACCACCTCCCCACCACCTTTGACCAATAGTCTGAGGTCTTGCAAAAGGCCTTTGTGATGTCACTGCCACACCCCTCCCTTGCTGGGCTAATGTCCTGCCCCTGGCCAGGCAGTTTGGAGGTTTGAGCTACTCCCTGTGGATCACCCCATTCAAGGAGCGTTCGTTCTAGGAAGCAAGCCGGCTAGACAGGAAAACATCAGACGCTGCTCCCAATGCTACACTCAATATTTCAGAAATTAGTCGCCTTTATGGCCAGAAGAGACCATTAGAGCATCTAATCTGCCCCCCTGCATATCACAGGCCTCCTGTATGACATAGGAGCTACTTTTGGGGCAAACACATTCCAGAAAGGCATCTAGTCTTCGTTAAATGACATCAGGAGATGGCAAATCCAACACTTTCCTTGGTAGCTTGTTCCTGTGGTGAATCATCCTCGCTGTTGAATATTTGTGCCTTAGTTGTTATATGAATTTGTCTCTTTTCACCTTCCAGCCATTGGGTCTTGTTAGGCCTTTCTCTGCTGGATTAAAGAGCCCTTTCATACCCAATCTTTTCTCTCCATTAAGGCCCTTCAACACTTCATTGAAGTCACCTGCCAATCTTCTTTTGATAAGCTAAACAGGTTGAGCTCGTTCAATAGCTCACTAAAAGGCATTTTTCTCCAGCCCTCAGAACATTTGGTGGCTCTTTGCTGCCCCGGCTCCAATTTCACAACATCTTTTTCAAATGAGGACACCAAAACTGGAGGCTATTCCAATATCGGTCTCACTGATGCCGTGTCACCTCCTGTGACGTTATTGATATAATCTGTAACTGTATAGATCACCGTTGCGACCACTGTTCTATATTTGCAGCCAATATGGTAGAAATGTTGTCGTGTAAGGGGTCTATGGAGAGGTTCTGATTGGCTGATTATAATTATGGAACAATGGGATAGAGAAACCTGCATCACTGAAAGTACAGCCATGAAGAAACCACACATCAGCCTTGCCTAGCTGGCAAGAATCAAACCTCCACAGAAAAACCCCTATGGTGTCAGCCCAGCTCCCTAAGCCCTCTGTCACCACCACTTAACACAGGGCCCTTTCTACACTATGGCTCTGTTCTCACTGAAGGGTCATTTCCAATTGCTCAGACCAGCTTCCCAGCACACTCACTGCTGTGCAGCTCTGTACGTGTGGCCGTGGCTGAACAGCAAGAATTCCTGCCCATTTCCCTACTGGCTGGAGCATGGCTAGAGTGTGTTTGTGGTTAATGATGCTGCTGTAGATTGTCCATTCGCTGCCTTGACAATTCAGACAGTCCCTTTTCCCGTCGTATCGCCAGCACCTCTGTGAGTCCAATAGCAGGGCAGGTTTTTTCTGGGCACTGAGATTTTTCAGGGAGTTGGTGGCTCCTTTCTTTCCTCACCCTGGAGTAACCTCAGCTTTTATTCCATCCTTGATGACTCATGGAATAACAACAGCAGCCTGACGAGGAGAGAAAATATCTGACTGCCGGGGGGCGGGGGGTGAAGGTGGACACGTCCCCTCTGTCTGACCATCGCCATTGCAGGAGAGAAGGTTTCAATGGAATCGAATGCCCTGGCTCAGACAAGAGACACAGGGAGGTTTTGCTGTTCGTGGATCCATGCAAAGGAAATTGTGTGTCTGTGTGAAAATGGGGAGGAAAATGAAACGGCCACATGGTGGTGCCCAAGGCAGAAGGGACCCCTATAGGATTAGAACAGGACACGTTCTCAAGCAGCATGTTTCTTACTTTGCCCATCTGTCAATTCTGATTATTATCGATGGAAATATTTTGCCATTGGGTCGTGTATTTCCACAGAAATTGACATTTACCAACAAACACGTAATTCTTCCAGTCCTGCCAAGTCTGCCCTGGGTGAGTTTAGAGGGACACATTCCCCCTTCCCACTCCCCATGCCAGGCCTGGACTCTCCATGCTGCCCACTTCCCACACAGCCGGGATCCTTCCCTGATCTCCCCTCAGAGCTCTGCCCACACTCCCACTTCTGGGATCCTCCCAGCACTGTCTAATGCCCTGTTTCCAGGATCCTCCCATTCCCTTCCTCCCCTCTGAGCAAAAACTCTGCATTATTCCCACACTGGGAATTAAACCCAGGCTGTTTGGGTGAAAACCAGGAATCCTGACCACTAGACCCTATGGGACTGGGATTGCGAAGTTGGTCTGTTAAAACCCTCATAAGAGCAGCAGCGCCACCCAGTGGGGGTTGCACACAGGGCTGCATTAACCCTTCAGGTGCTGAGGTTTTCCCTCTTTCCATTCCCAGCGCCTGTGATCAGGAAACAGACATCAGGGCTCCCAGGTGCTGCACAGATCATGACTGAGATCGGGACCCCATATTGCGCTAGGTGCTGTACAAACCCTGGCCAACACTGGGACACCCAGGGGGTTCCCCTCATTTTCTCTGAGCCTCTGCTGCCCAACTTCTTCTGACTCCCTCCCCCCCTCCCAAAAACCCACCTTTCCAAACAGTCCTTCTTTCCCAGCCCCCTAATTCTGCTTTCACACCCTGGGACCATCTCCTCTCTTTGTCTCTCCCCCCTCAGGTAAAGCAGAGATGGAGGCAACTTCAGCCACTGGAGACAGCCCCAGCGAGCGCTGCAGCCCGCCCCGGGGGGAGGGGGGTGGTTGCAGACACAGGAAGGGAGCAGCTGGGAGCGGGGGGTGCTGGGAAGAAGGAGGCAGGAGAACAAAGCCCAGAGATGGGACATTGGGCAGCTCCTGGGGACGGGGTAGCCCCTGGGGGCGGGGCTCTGGCACAGCCCGGGGGCGGGGCAGCTCCTGGGGGCGGGGCTCTGGCACAGCCCAGAGGTGGGGCAGCTCCTGGAGGCGGGGTCTGGCACAGCCCGGGGTGGGGCAGCTCCTGGGGGCGGGGCTCTGGCACAGCCCGGGGTGGGGCAACTTCTGGGGCAGGGCTCTGGTACAGTTCGGGGCAGGGCCGCTCCTGGGGCAGGGCTCTGGCACGGACCGGGGAGGGGCAGCTCCTGGGGCGGGGCTGTGTCACAGCCCGGGGCGGGGCAGCTCCTGGGGCGGGGCTCTGGCACAGCCCGGGGCAGGGCAGCTCCTGGGGCGTGGCTCTGGCACAGCCCGGGGCGGGGCAGCTCCTGGGGCGGGGCTCTGGCACAGCCCGGGGCAGGGCAGCTCCTGGGGCGGGGCTCTGGCACAGCCCGGGGCGGGGCAGCTCCTGGGGGCGGGGCTCAGGCACATTGTGACGCGGGAGCCCGGGCTCAGCAGCTGCTCCCTGGTGGCCACGTGCTGCCAGCAGCTCTGGAGCCGCCCGAGCCGGAGCGGAGCCGCTGTTCTCCGCTTCAGCAGGAGCTGCCCCCGGCCCCGCTGGGCTCCAGGTGGGGACAGAGCCTGGGGCCCGGGGGTTCCCCGTTGTGTCGCTGGCGGAGGCGGGAGGGGAGAAGCCGGCGCTGCAGGCGGGGGACGGGCAGGTGGGGGTTGAACGGTCTCTGGGCAGCTGGGAAAGTCCAGGGGGAGAGTGTGTGTGAGTCGGGGGGGGGGGGGAGATACCTGCCTCCTTCTCCTGTCTGTGCCACTTCCCTCCCCAGCACTGGTAACAAGTCTCTCTGGTTCTCCCCCTTTTCTCTCCCCTCGCCACACAGGACTATCAAACCCAAGGAGATTCCCTCATTTTTCCTAAAATTATTGACTCTCTAGTCTCTTATTTTTCCCGATTTTCTCCATAATTCTCAAATATCAATTTAAATTCTCCTCATATTTGGGGGGGGGCTTCCCCCCACCCCCCATTTCATCTGCAGCAATTCGTCCTTGTTTGGGTGGGAAATTGTTGCCCTGAGTCATTCCCCAAAAGGGATGGGGGTTCCTGGGTGCTGTTTGGGGGAGCCCTGAGACACAGCTCCCTCTGGGGTGGAGATGGGGTGGCCGTTCTCTGCCAGCCACAGGGCATGGCTGGGGCACCGGTGGGGAAGGAGGAACCAGTGTCCCCTATGGAGCCTGCCCAGCCCCTTTGGTTCTGCTCCTTTCTAGCATTTTGTTCAGAGAGTTTATTACTGCAGAGGCTGAAAAACGTCTGTGGATTTAGCCCTGGCAGGAGGGGTCAGGTCTACACTGTAATAAAGAGCTCGAGCATTTCCCAGCAAGGCAGAGTCTCGGATGTCTGTGTGCAGGGAAAGGGCCTGGGGGAATAGTGATGTGAAATGAACTAAAGCCTGTTCTGAAACCTCCACCACTGCCCTTCTCGTCCTGCCAGGTTGCAGAATGATGCCCACGTCTCGCTCCAGCTCATCCCATCCTCCCGTGGGACAGGGGAGAGAAATGGCTGCTGTGGAGCCAGTTCAGGTAGGGGTTATTGGGGGGGCTGCTGATGGGTTCCTGCAGGAGGGAGAGAGGCCGTAAATACTGAAGAGGTGGCAACTTCTGGAGACTTACGTCTGGAGGAGGCAGGGAATACGCTGGGTGAGGAAAGGGAGGGGGACAGAGTGTGAGAAACCTGCTGGGACTTGTTTAACGGGGGCCTAGATCCTCAGAACAAACACTTGGATGTTGGGGGAGAAAATTCCCTAATTTTGAAACAGGAACTAGAGAAACAAACCCCCTGCGCAGGGCAGGAAAAACTGACCGGACTTCTGGTGCTGAACCCTCAACCTGCTAGCCAGAGGCTAGTGTGACATGGAAAGGTAGGAAGGTGAAGGGAAGATGTCTCAGCCCCTCATATCCAGCTGCTGGCAGTGGAGAGGGTGTTGGGTTCCCTACATGGGGTTGTATCAGCCTCTGGCTCGTAGCCGTGTGATGGATCTGCTGGCAGAGACAAGGGGTCTCTCTTTGTTCTTTCACTGTGATGCCCCCTGGCTGCTCTCAGCAGTGTGGGGATAGGACTCTGCCGACTGTCTCTGTCTCAGAGCTTCCATTTGATTGGTTCCTCTCCCCCATGAATAGTGGGGCTGTGAGTGGGGCAGCAGGTACCGAGTGTTGGACTCTTGCTCTTTCGGGGCCGGTGACCTTGGAGGAGGTGGCTGTGTATTTCACCAGGGAAGAGGGGGCTCTGCTGACCCCACTCAGAGAGCCCTCTACAGGGATGTCATGCAGGAGAACTATGAGACGGTGGTCTCACTGGGTAAGGAGTCCTGTCTCCTGGGTTATTAGAAGCTGTGGGGGTCTCTGAAGAACCTGAGTAGTAATAACTTTATTTGTCATACAAGTGTTGACAAGTTTCCTTGCCCCCATATTTTTGCCTTATCTCCCACCCACTAGAATAATTTTTGGACATGTGCCTTTTTGGTGCTGTCAGTCATTTAAAAGTTGCATTTAATGTATCCTTATAGGATACCTTAATAACTACATTAATAACTGTAGCTTTCATGCCGTTTCCTCATTTTAGGAGGAAAATATGCCTCCTGTAGAATTCTAAATTGAGTAAATAGGTGTATGACTCATGCCTGGCTTGTGTGACAGTCATACGAGCTCCTCTTTTAATAGGAGAGTGTATAATATTGCCATTCAGGAGCCCACGGGTGAAGGGAGAACAGAGCCATGTGAGAGGAGGAGAAGGGGGGGAGTAAATAATTCTGGGGTGCCAGGACATGGGGAGGGTGCGTTCAGGATTAGCGCTAAGAAGCGGCAATAAGGAAACAGATCAACAGGGCCAGACGTGTACACAGAAGCCTCCTACTGCAAAAGAAGCCCAAGAAAGAAACCAAGAGAACGCCACTGGCCATCACATACAGTCCTCAGCTAAAACCTCTCCAACGCATCATCAGTGATCTACAACCCATCCTGGACAATGATCCCTCATGTTCACAGGCCTTGGGAGGCAGGCCAGTCCTCACCCATAGACAACCCGCCAACCTTAAGCATATTGTCACCAGCAACCACACACCACACCATAGTAACTCTAACTCAGGAAACAATCCATGCAACAAACCTCGATGCCAACTCTGCCCACATATCTAAACCAGCAACACCATCACAAGACCTAACCAGAGCAGCCACACCATCACCAGTTCATTCACCTGCATGTCCACCAATGTAATATACGCCATCATATGCCAGCAATGCCCCTCTGCTATGTACATCGGCCAAACTGGACCATCCCTACATAAAAGGATAAATGGACACAAGTCAGATATTAGGAATGGCAATATACAAAAACCTATAGGAGAACACTTCAACCTCCCTGGACACACAATAGCAGATTTAAAAGTAGGCATCCTGCAGCAAAAAAACTTCATGACCAGACTCCAAAGAGAAACTGCTGAGCTTCAGTTCATCTGCAAATTTGACACCATCAGCTCAGGATTAAACAAAGACTGTGAATGGCTAGCCAACTACAAAAGCAGTTTCTCCTCCCTTGGTGTTCACACCTCAACTGCTAGAAGAGGGCCTCATCCTCCCTGACTGAACTAGCCTCATTATCTCTAGCCTGCTTCTTGCCTGCATATTTATACCTGCCCCTGCAAATTTCTGCCACATGCATCTGACCAAGTGGGTATTCACCCACGAAAGCTCATGCTCCAATACGTCTGTTAGGGCATGGCTACACTTGCAAATTTGCAGCGCTGCAGCAGGGTGTGAAAACACACCCTCTCCAGCGCTGCAAATTGTGGCACTGCAAAGCGCCAGTGTGGTCAAAGCCCCAGCGCTGGGAGCGCGGCTCCCAGCACTGTACGTTATTCCCCACAGGGAGGTGGAGTACGGACAGCACTGGGAGAGCTCTCTCCCAGCGCTGGCGCTTTGACTACACCTAGCGCTTCAAAGCGCTGCCGCGGCAGCGCTTTGAAGTGCAAATGTAGCCATAGCCAAAGTCTATAAGGTGCCACAGGACTCTTTGCTGCTTTTACAAATCCAGACTAACACGGCTACCCCTCTGATATATTCTAACAGTGGGTTCTACCCCTTCCCCCATTCTGTGTCTGTCTTGTCTATTTAGATTGTAAATTTTTCAGGGCATGGGCCATCTACTGTTCTCATTTGTACTTTGCCTAGCACAATGGGGACCCACTGTTAGTCCTTAGGCACTAAGGTAATGAATCTGATTTATAATAATAAGTCTCCTGCCACTTTAATCCAAGTAAGCTGATCTTGGGATGTTACTGCTTAAAAATGATCTCGGGTTAAAATCATGGAATGTTCTTTGTGACAAGTATCCCACAAATTCCACTGACTTCCCTTGTTTTCTTTGCCTGGAGTAAGGTTTCCAGTTTCCAAACCTGATGTGATCATCCAGCTGTGTAGATAAATCTCTGCATTAAGCATCTTTGCATAACTTTCATATGACTTTGTATTATGCCTCTTCATATAACCTTGTATTGGGGCTACCCATGTGTGACCTCTGTTTTCATGCAACTTTATGTCAAGTCCTTTGATATGGGAACTTTGTATCAAATCCTTATATAGAACCTTTTGTATTGAGCCTTGGTATAATGTTATAGCTCATAAGGATAGTTAAGGTAGAAGAAAAATATCTTTTTTGCTAGGAGTAGAATAAGATCTCCCCCTCCCCTTTAATCAAGTGCCCCGTTGAATGAATGAGGTGTGAATGAGCAAGGCGTGGAAGGCAGCACCTCTAGACAGCTGCAACAGTTGGAGGGGGATGGAAGCCAGACTCAAGAGCAATAAAACTTGTCAAGTGGGCTCATTAAAGAACATCAGACATAGTGATGGCCTTGGAAGTTAGAAGCGAGCACCTTCTATTGAAAACACCCTCTTTGAAAATAAATGTGGCAGCATTAAGATAACCCCCAGAAGGAGGTGCCACACATGACCAGGTGCCACAGACTTTAAATCTGTACCAGATTTGCATGAGAAGGAAGCTGTGATAAATGTGAAGTGTCTTGTAGAGGACCCCAGGTCTCATCTTGTCAACACAGAATCATAGATTATCAGGGTTGGAAGGGACCTCAAGAGAGCATCTAGTCCAACCCCCTGCTCAAAGCAGGACCAATGCCCAGAGAAATTTTTGCCCCAGATCCCTATATGGCCCACTCAAGCATTGAAATCACAACCCTGCATTTAGTAGGCCAGTGCTCAAACCACTGAGCTAGCCTTCCCCCACGTAGGAGCATCGCTCCGGATCAACAGAAGCCTGGCTCCACCCCTCCCCCATCTAACTCACCTGGACAGTGAAGTTAAGGAGAGCAACTTGTTGGTAACAACAACAAGATGGATTGTGCTTGTGGATGTGTGGGAGCGCATGAGTTTAATATATATCACATGCATGTGATACAGTGTTGATTGATACATGTATTACCAAGAAATGTGGCACTTTGCCTTGTCCCCCCTGAAAAGATCCTGTGCTGTACTTTAAGTACAACAGCGGGAATGAGGGAAAGAGCCGTGGGTCCCAGACCGCCAGGGCTCTGAGAAAGAAGTGCTCCTGAGAGCTGCCTGCACAGGTAGGGAATTGGTTAAACCAACTCAGAAACTCTCTGTGAACATAGGAAACATTTGGGATGCCCTACAAAGACCCTGTGAGCACTCTAAGTTCAGGATTGTTCCCTGCAGATGTGGAATCATTAGGCAGATGTCATTCATGGCTTCCCACCTATTCTGACTGACAACTGGCAGCAGGTTGCTCCCCGATCTCACTTTCCCCTGAGTGTTCTCGTGAGATGCAGACCAAAACTGATCCTTTCCTCTGTCCTTTGGGGAAGGGTTTGGGGAAAATCATTTCCTCATAGGTTTGATGTCTCCTGCACATATGTTGGTTTGTTCATCTCTTTTTTGATTCCTGTCTCTGAGATTCCTTTCTCTCGGGCACAGGGAGTGACCTGTGTCTGGATTCTCTCTGTCTCCCATCAGTGATGGGATGGCGAGTGAGAACGAGGAGAATCCCCAGCAGGAAGATGCTGAGCAAGTAGAACCACATGGGACGTTATCAGGAAGACCCAAAGGGAATATTTCCAGGAGTTGTGCACTCCCAGAAAAAGCAAAAGCCTGTGAGACTCAGCAGAGGCCAGAGGAAAACTTGAAGAGCCACTTAGACCTTATTACAAGTGAGAGAATCAACTTGGAAGAGACACGCTACACATGCCATGAATGTGGGAAAACCTTCACTGGGAGCTCAGACCTTTTCACACATCAAATAATCCACAGAGGAGAGAGACCCTACATGTGCTCTGAGTGTGGGAAAAGCTTCAATCAGAGCTCAAATCTTATCAGACATAGGGGAATCCACACAGGTGAGAAACCTTATGGATGCTCTGAGTGTGGGAAATGGTTCATTCATACTTCAGCCCTCATCTTACATCAGAAAATCCACACAGGAGCGAGACCTTACATATGCTCTGAGTGTGGGAACAGCTTCTATCAGAGCTCTGACCTGATCAAACATCGTAGAATCCACACAAGAGAGAAACCCTACACATGCACTGAGTGCGGGAAAAGTTTCAATCAGAGCTCAATCCTTACTAGACATCAGAAAATCCACACAAGAGAGAACTGTAATAAATGCCTTTATTAGGGCTGGCCAAAGATTTTTCTTTAAAAAAAAAAATCACATTTGCTAATTCCTACAGAGTGATCTTTGCACCATCTTCACCATGGTCACTCAGCTCCCCCAGGTGAGTTACCTGCTTCTGCCTTTTGCAGCTCACCCTTCTTTGGGGTCAGTCCTGTGATCTTTTCTATCAACTCCTTTCCTTTTGACTCGCAGGAGCGTGTGTCCCTCCAGCCAGGAATGTTCATCAGCTCCAGGGTAAGTCAGAGGGATTCCCTTATTCCCCATCAGCATCCCAATCCCCCTGTTGTTCAGTTCGTTAGGTCAGTATTTTTTCTAAAGGGCTGGGAAGAGGATTCCCTCGTAAATGGCTTGGAACTAAGCAAGATACCCCTGCATTTGGCCCCCAAAGCCGTTGTGGCCCAGGCCCTGCAGGAGGTGACTCCTGAAGATATCGCCTTTCCAATCAGGTGTGTGTTGCCTATTATTTGGGAAATGCAATTCCTGTCTAGGTAGGGAAGGGGGAAAATGGAAATGATGTTTCTGTTCAGCTCACCCCTGGGAGATGCTGCAAATATGTAGAAAATGAAATCCCTGTTGAATGTGACATAGCTGCAGAAAGAGACCTGTTTTCCATAGATACCTGACATTTGGTGTTTTACAAGGATTCTAAGCCGCACCTGAATTTAGTCCCTAATTTAAATCTGTGCCACCAGATTAAAGAAATGAAAGGGCATATTTGGGGGAGTTGTACCTCACTATCACTATTGATACGTTGTGTGGTTGGTGAAGAATTCTACACCAGAGACGTGTTAAATTACTCCAAGAAAGGTCAAAGATTCGACAAGAACTCAGGGAGAAACTGCAGATTTTGATTTTCACCCTAGAGATGGAAGCTATGATGACCTGTGGCCCAGGTAAACTATTTTTAGAATGCTGCTCCCTAGTTAAGTGGCATTGGTCCCTCCTAAAAGATGCCATGATTAAATTAGGAACAACTGTCTTTTACCATTTGGATCCAAAGTTTCATGGAGCACAGAGAGAAACAGGTGATTCCTTCAGAGCCATTCCATGCCTATGTGTCTCAATCTGGCTGACTTGTTGGACAAGAAGCAGTTCCATGCTGGGCAAATGATGGTAGCCAATGAGGGAATGTATCACATTACAAGTTCAGACCGCAGGATACATGAATGCTGAGTCCTGACTCCGTGGTTTGGTCTCTTAGTTTTGCTATTAAGGGTATGTCTACACTACCAGAGTAGTTTGATTCTACTTAAATCGAATTTGTGGAACCGATATTACAAAGTCGAACGTGTGTATCCACACTAAGGACAGTAATTCGACTTTGTGAGTCCACACTAACGGGGCAAGCGTCGAGATTGGAAGCGGTGCACTGTGGGCAGCTATCCCACAGTTCCCGCAGTCCCCACTGCCTATTGGAATTCTGGGTCAAGCCCCCAATGCCTGCTGGTGGAAAAAATGTGTCAAGGGTGGTTTTGGGTAACTGTCCTCATACAACCATCACTCCCGCCCTCCCTCCCTGAAAGCGCCGGCGGGCAATCAGTTCGTGCACTTTTCTGGTGAGTGACAGCGCGGACGCCACAGCACTGCGAGCATGGAGCCCGCTGCGATCATTGGGGCAGTTATGGCCGTTGTCAACTCCTCACACCTTATCGTCCACCTCTTCCACAGTCAGCTGCTGAGAAATCGGGCGAGGAGGCTATGGCAGCGCAGTGAGAAAATGAAGTCTGAGAGTGGCACAGACCTCTCACAAAGCACGGGACCCCGCGCTGTGGACATCATGGTGGCAATGGGTCATGTTCATGCTGTGGAACGGCGATTCTGGGCCCGGGAAACAAGCACGGACTGGTGGGACCGCATAGTGCTGCAGGTCTGGGATGAATCACAGTGGCTGCGAAACTTTAGGATGCGTAAGGGAACTTTCCTTGAACTGTGTGAGTTGCTGTCCCCTGCCCTGAAGCGCAAGGACACCCGGATGCGAGCAGCCCTGACTGTGCAGAAGCGAGTGGCCATAGCCCTCTGGAAATTTGCAACGCCAGACAGCTACCGGTCAGTAGCGAACCACTTTGGCGTGGGCAAATCTACCGTGGGGGTTGCTGTGATGCAAGTAGCCAACGCAATCGTTGAGCTACTGCTCTCAAAGGTAGTGACCCTGGGAAACTTTCACGTCATCATAGATGGCTTCGCCGCGATGGGATTCCCAAACTGCGGTGGGGCTATAGATGGAACTCACATCCCTATCCTGGGACCGGCCCACCAGGCCAGCCAGTATATTAAGCGAAAGGGCTACTTTTCAATGGTTCTGCAAGCACTGGTGGACCATAGGGGACGTTTTACCAACATCAACGTCGGATGGGCGGGCAAGGTTCATGACGTGCGTGTGTTCAGGAACTCTGGTCTGTTTAGACACCTGCAGGAAGGTAGTTTCTTCCCGGACCACAAAATAACTGTTGGGGATGTGCAGATGCCTATAGTGATCCTCGGGGACCCAGCCTACCCGCTAATGCCCTGGCTTATGAAGCCCTATACAGGCGCCATGGACAGTGACAAAGAACTCTTCAACTACCGGCTGAGCAAGTGCAGAATGGTGGTGGAGTGTGCTTTTGGACGTCTCAACGGGAGATGGAGAAGTTTACTGACTCGCTCAGATCTCAGCGAAACCAATATCCCCATTGTTATTGTAGCTTGCTGTGTGCTCCACAAACTCTGTGAGAGCAAGGGGGAGACCTTTATGGCGGGATGGGAGGTTGAGGCAAATAGCCTGGCTGCAGATTACGCCCAGCCAGACAGCTGTGCGATTAGAAGAGCCCAGCGGGAAGCGCTGTGCATCCGGGAGGCTTTGAAAGCTAGGTTCCTCAGTGAGCAGGGTAACCTGTGACTACTAAGTTTGTTTACAGAGAAGCTGAACCTGCCCCCGTTTCTTTACCCAGCTAATGTTGACTATCCTCTGCAGTTACATACCCTGTTCCCCCCCTTCCAACGCACGTTTAAAAATAAAATACATGGAACTTTGTTAATTAACACCGTTTTCTTTATTATTGATTTTGCATTAAAGGGTTGAAACTGGGACGCAGACTGTGCTGGGTAGGGTGTGTAGTGATGTAAAGACCTCTTCTAAACTCGAGGAATGACAGGCTCCTGCTCCTAGAGCGGTCCGCAGTGGTGGACTGGTTGTTTCAATGGAGCCTGCCACCCCTCCTCTTCGGGACTCTGTGTGTGGGGGCTATGTGACTTTGTGGTGGGGGAGGACGGTTACAGATCCCCTGCTGCGTGGCTCTGTGATCCAGGATAAGGACCGCTGCATAAGATCTCTAACCGCCCTCCCCCGCCACAAAGTCACATAGCCCCCCCGCCCACACAGAACATGAAAACCACCTCCCAGACTGACCAGGGTGCCTAGTGACTACACTGTGTGTGTGACCTGCTGCTGAACCTGCCTCCGTGTCTGTACCCTGGTAAAGGTGACTGTCCTGTCCAATTACCAACCCCCTTCCCCCCATTCAAACACAGTCTCCTCTAAAAGAACATGACGGAAACAGTAATTAACAGAAAAGTATTTTTTATTATCAACTAGACAGTTAGGGGATGAAACTGGGACGGGGGCTTGGGTGAGGCGGGAAGGAAAGGACTTATCAAAATTTTGGGAATGAGAGCCTTCTTGTAATTGAGCACTCTGCAGGGGTGGAGTGACAGTATTCACGGCCCCTGCCACCCCTCCTTCTTCGTACTTTGGGTGAGGGGGGTATGGGACTTTGTGGCGGGGGAGGGCGGTTGCAGATACACTGCAGTGGGGCTCTGTCCTCCTGCCTCTGGTCCTGCAGAACATCCACAAGGCGCCGGAGCATGTCCGTTTGCTCCCTCATTAGTCCAAGCAGCGTTTGAGTCACCTGCTGGTCTTCCTGCCGCCACCTGTCCTCCCGTTCGCTGTGTGAGCGCTGGTACTGAGACATGTTCTCCCTCCACTGGATCTGCTGGGCCGCCTTGGCTCGGGAGCAGCCCATAAGTTCTGAGAACATCTCGTCCCGTGTCCTTTTCTTTCGCCACCTAATCTGTGCCAGCCTCTGTGAGGGGGATGCTGGGGTAGGTCGGGAGACAGCCGCAGCTGTGTGATGGGAAAAAGGGAGTGAATTCCTTACAAAGATACATTTTTGCGAACAATGAACATAGTCTAGTCTGTCTCTGTGAACAAGACCATGCACAGCACCTATCTCATGCGCACTCAGGACAAGTTCGAATTTTCGGCCTTCGCATTCAGTGCCTGGGGTCTTGCAGTGGAGATCAGACAAGCGGGGCAGGACAGCAGAATTTGTGTAGCAGCCAGGCATGGTAAGCCGTAGACTTTTGGCTGCTTAAAACTTAATTTATAGCAGTGCCCTCCTTTCACGGTCAAAGCAATGCTCCTACTGTTGGCCAGTTCCTGCTGCCGGCAATCTGGAAAGCATGAACTCTGCCCCTGTCCCGCCTCCACCGCGTGGCTGTAAACTGCCGATACAGTTATATAAAGGAACAGGCAAGCAGTCCCAATACTAACATTCCCCTAATTCAAAGCAGGTCACCATGAGCGACATCACCCTGAGGAGGATCACTGCCACTGATAAAGCCCGCATGCTGCGTGAAAGCCAGCAAAAACCAGGGCCCTATGCCGCCATGCTCTGCGAGGCAATGATACCAGAGTACCTGAGGATAGCCTGGCGCGGAAAAGTGTGCTACCACGGAGGACCCAATAAGGCCACTCTCCCCAGGAACCTCATGCGGAGGCTTTTCGATTACCTCCAGGAGAGCTTCGTGGAGATCTCCGAAGAGGATTTCTGTTCTATCCCCGTTCATATTGACCTTCTTTTCGCATAGTTAATATTCCTATTCTGTTAGAAATAAATGTTTTCATGTTTAAAGCACTTACCGAGTGATCCTTCCCCTGATTCAGGGTCCGGGTTAACGGCTGGGGAGGGTTGGTAGGGGATCTCCATGAGGGTGATGAAGAGATCCTGGCTGTCGGGGAAATCAGCATTGTAAGCGCTTTCAACTGCCTCGTCCTTCTCATCTCCTTCCTCATCTTCCCCGTCCACGAACATCTCCGAGGAACCGTCCGTCGACACTATCCCATCCTCAGAGTCCACGGCCAGTGGTGGGGTAGTGGTGGCGGCCGCACCTAGAATGGAATGCAGTGCCTCGTAGAAGCGGCATGTCTGGGGAAGGGATCCGGAGCGTCCGCTTGCCGCTTTGGTCTTCTGGTAGCCTTGTCTCAGCTCCTTGATTTTCACGCGGCACTGCGTTGCATCCCGGCTGTATCCTCTGTCTGTCATGGCTTTGGAGACCTTCTCGTAGGTCTTTGCATTCCATTTTTTGGAGCGCAGCTCCGAAAGCACAGACTCATCGCCCCACACACCGATCAGATCCAAGACTTCCCGGTCAGTCCATGCTGGGGACCTCTTTCTATTCTGAGATTGCATGGACTCCTCTGCTGGAGAGCTCTGCATCGCTGCCAGTGCTGCTGAGCTCGCCACGATGTCCAAACAGGAAATGAGATTCCAACTGGCCAGACAGGAAAAGGAATTCAAATTTTCCCAGGGCTTTTCCTGTGTGGCTGGTCAGAGCATCCGAGCTCGGACTGCTGTCCAGAGCGTCAACAGAGTGGTGCACTGTGGGATAGCTCCCGGAGCAATTAGCGTCGAATTCCATCCACACCTACCCTAATTCGACATAGCCATGTCGAATTTAGCGCTACTCCCCTCGTCGGGGAGGAGTACAGAAATTGAACTAAAGAGACCTGTATGTCGAACTAAATAGCTTCGTTGTGTGGACGGGTGCAGGGTTAATTCGATTTAACGCTGCTAAATTCGACATAACCTCCTAGTGTAGACCAGGCCTAAGTGACACGGACAAAACACTCAAATCCCGCCTGGTGCGGGGAGCCAGGTTTGCTCTTCAAATTCTGTTGTTCGCACATTTCCAGGCCTGGGAATGTCCCCCAACAGCATTGAATGGGAAGCTGCCTGCAGAACAGTTACACTGCACAGAGCTCCTGTGGAGGAGGGGTGGGAATTAGTAACATTTTGAGGATCGTTTGGGAAATGAGCCTTTGCTGACAAGGTTTGTCTCTGTTCATATTTCGCCTTCATCTTATGTTGAGGGATCTTTAGTGTATTTTTGTGAGGTTAATAACTATCTCCTCAACTTTATTTACTCAACTTAAAAATTGATGTCACTTGATTTTTGCATCTCCCTGTGAAAATACAACTGACACGTGTGGCTTTCTACAGGGGGTCATGATGTTAAAGTTGGGGAATTCAGTCTCTGTACTTCGGGGGGGGGGTGTTGCTTTTTTACAGCTGCCTCACTGCCAGGCACACCGGGCTGTTAGCTGCACCCACTGTCCTTGCCAGGGGCCCCTGCTGAACCCTGGGCGGCTGCACTGCAGTGCTGGGGTGACTCTGCAGGTGGAGAAGTTGCTGTGGAGCAATGTAGAGCAGGTGCAGGAAGGAGACGAGGTCACTATTCACATTCTGAACTGCACAGTTTTCACTCCCAGCCCTACCAGTGCCCCTCAGTCCCTACCCGCAGCCCCCTGGGCTCCCCGCTGAGCTCCCCCGTCACTGTGTGGCTAGTGCTCCTCACTCCCGACCCGCAGCCCCTGCTATCCCAGTCCTGACCTCCAGACTCACAGCTCTGCTGGTGCCCCTCACTCCTGACCCGCAGCCCCTGCTATCCCAGTCCTGAACTCCAGACTCACCGCTCTGCTGGTGCCCCTCACTCCTGACCCGCAGCCCCTGCTATCCCAGTCCTGACCTCCAGACTCAGCGCTCTGCTGGTGCCCCTCAGTCCCAACCCGCAGCCCCCTGGTTTCTCCCCAGCTCTACCGGTGCCCCTCACTCCCGACCCGCAGCCCCCTGGGCTCCCCGGTCACTGCGTGGCTGGTGCCCCTCACTCCTGACCCGCAGCCCCCTGGGATCCCCGCTGAGCTCCCCAGTCACTGCGCTGCCAGTGCCCCTCACTCCCGACCTGAAGCCCCTGCTATCCCAGTCCTGACCTCCAGACTCATAGCTCTGCTTGTGCCCCTCAGTCCCGACCCGCAGCCCCCTGGGCTCCTGCTGAGCTCCCCAGTCACCGCACTGCCGGTGCCCCTCACTCCCGACCCGCAGCACCTGCTATCCCAGTCCTGACCTCCACACTCACAGCTCTGCTGGTGCCCCTCACTCCTGACCCGCAGCCCCCTCGGCTTCCCCCAGTTCTACCAGTGCTCCTCACTCCCGACCCGCAGCCCCCTGGTCTCCCTCCAGCTCTGATGGTGCCCCTCACTCCCGACCCGCAGGCCCCTGGGCTCCCCGCTGAGCTCCCCAGTCACTGTGCTGCCGGTGCCCCTCACTCCTTGACCCGCAGCCCCTGCTATCCCAGTCCTGACCTCCAGACTCACAGCTCTTCTGGTGCCCCTCACTCCTGACCCGCAGCCCCTGTTATCCCAGTCCTGACCTCCAGACTCACAGCTCTGCTGGTGCCCCTCACTACCGACCCGCAGCCCCCTGGGCTCCCTCCAGCTCTGATGGTGCCCCTCACTCCCGACCTGCAGCCCTTGCTATCCCCGTCCTGACCTCCAGACTCACAGCTGATTGCTTTGAGAGACTGGTAGTGAGTTGGGTGTGGTGGCTGGAGAACAGACAAAGTGGTTACTGGTTTATGATTTTCTGTTTGCTTCTTTCGGGTAAGGGAAATAGGGAAAGAAAAATAAGTGAAATAATGAAGAGTGAAGAGCAGAAGAAGCTAGAACTGCACAGGTTGCAAGTTGCTGCCCAGAAAGGCTGAACACTGGGCGCTGGGAAAGTCTCTGTTAACTAAGAAGCCCCTGAGCTGAGTGCATCCCAGTTTCAGTGAACTGCAGAGGGGGGAGTCTCAGCACAAGAAAGCAGGAAAATGACTACCAGTGAGGCAGCTACTTAACTAGAGCTGGTCAGACTGGAAGCAGAAGAGAAGGCAAAGGACCGGGAGTTTCAACTGAAGCTCAAAGACGCAGAGGCACCTGTGCACAGAAGGGCTATGGAAGCAGAGGCAGCCAGGGAGGGAGCTGCTCACACAAGAGCCCTGGAGTTAAGAGACAGAGAAATAGAGGCCCAAATTGAGGCCCAGAAGCATGGACTGGCTGTTATGGAGGGGAAGAGACAAAACCCTCCAGCAGCTGGCTCCACTTCCCCAAAAATCCACAAATGGGAGTGACTATGTCCACAGTATGATGAATCCAGTGATATTGCTGAATATTTCATCACCTTTGAGAGACTGCACCTCTGTGAAATCCCTGGTGATCAAAAATTGGTCACATTGGTAGCCAAATTGGCTGGAAAAGCTATGGACATATTGAATGAGATGCCTATTGATGATGCTACAAACTATGGTAAATGTAAGGAACTAGTTTTAAAACAGTTTCAGATGACACCTGAAACCCACAGGGTTAAATTCAGGAGTCTTAAGAGGGGATCTGGATTCAGTAATGTGGCTTATGTAAATGAAATGAGAGATTTGTTAGATACGTGGGTGAGGGGAAAAGACATGATAATCTTTGAAGGAATGTGTGATTTGGGCCAAGGCAGGCATGGTTGCAGTGCACCCTTCCTTGCCAACACCTCAAACACATGCCTGAATTTAAAACCTTCTCCAAAGAGGCAGAACAATCTGCATCAGAGCACTTACGAGGGTACACAAAGGAACTGGGAAATGTAATAGACACTAAACAAGTTAAATTGTGTGAACAAAACCTGTCCGCCGTAGCTTTGCTGTTAATCTGGGGGTCTTTTGCTACGTCATCAAGCCCAAGGAGTTAATACTAGTGGCAAACCTTGGGACATACCTGATTTGTGGGGGAAAAAACAACTTTTGTACGTGCTAGGGATGGTGACAAGACAGTCCCACAAGCATTGTTTCTTTTCAACTCATACCTGTAAACAGGCTGGAAGCTTGGCACAGCAGCAAAAGCATAACAGGCCTACGCTGCTGTGTGGGAGGGGAAACCGAGGCACATTGGTGGCTAAATGCCAAGACACCTACACGTTAACAGATATTGCTGTCTGCACTCTGTTAGCAATGCTACACCCTGACCTGTTTTCAGGCAGCCGGGGACCAGGAACCCCATACCTTGCTAGAACACCCATGTAGGACATCATACAGTTTAAAGTTACTGAAAGTGGGTGTGACCAGAGACAAGTAGGGATTTTAGGCGTCCCACCTCCACCATGGACAGTGTCCAAGCCTCTGGCAGTAAATTCAGGAGGATGGTGTGATGTTGCACCCCCCTCCACCAGGCCTGCCCTTCGGCATTCCTGGGGAAAGACCAACGTGGCCAACATGACTTTGGGCCAGTAGGTCAACCAAGAGGGCTGTCTCCTAGGCCTGGCTGCAGCTCAGCTGCAAGACTCCGAGTAAACCCAGCTCCTATCCCTCCCTGTAGGGCTTCAGGCAAGGCCAGCCTGCTGGATCCAGCATCCCCTCTGGTGCGCAAGTCACAACAGCCAGCAGGCAAAAGACCGGCTCCCGCGTCATTTGAAAGAGCAAGACAAAGCCTTAAAACTCCAACTTTGAAGCAACAGGTCCCAGAGTCCCCCTGAGATCTGAGCTCAGCTCGCACTAGTCAGTGTTCTGACAGCTGAACTTTACGCCAGGGGACCAGACGGTGTCACAGTCTCTAGACACCTGTGACTCTCAGCTGGCAGGTTTGCACTCTGCACTCACAGCTTCTCTGCAGATGCTCCCGCTCTCTTCTCCCCTCCTGCCTAGCCCTGACTATGAAGCCTGGCCCTGGTCCTCCTTCCTTCAAGTGCCAGGTGGGCAAGAGGAAAAGCACAGAGGCAAGTGCCAAACTTGTGGGACGCGGAACGTGTGAAGGCTAACTTAAACTCTTAATTTCCTTAGGGTTTCCCTTCAATATATTTCTATGCTGGTGCGATTTCTGACCATTGCACGTCTATTGTATTTATTACAATAGCATGAGTGACATAGTCTAGGGCAGGAGTCGGCAACCTTTCAGAAGTGGGGTGCCGAATCTTCATTTATTCACTCTAATTTAAGGTTTCACGTGCCAGTCATACATTTTAACATTTTTAGAAGGTCTCTTTCTATGAGTCTCTAATAGATAACTAAACTATTGTTGTATGTAAAGTAAATAAGGTTTTTAAAATGTTTAAGAAGCTTCATTTAAAATTAAATTAAAATGCAGAACCCCCCCAGACTGGTGGCCAGGACCTGGGCAGTGTGAGTGCCACTGAAAATCAGCTCACATGCCACCTTCGGCACATGTGCCATAGGTTACCTACCCCGGTCTAGGGGCTTGGCTACACTTGCAAGTTAGAGCTCATTAAAGCAGCCCCGGGTGCCCTAACTCCTGAGGTGTCCACACTGGCAAGGCACATGGAGCGCCTGGGCTCTGCAGCTGGAGCGCTCCTGGTAATCCACCTCCATGAGAAGCATAAAGCTTGCTGAGCCCTGCTGAAATACCCGGGCATCAGTGTGGATGACGTGTTGCATCACTGCACTGTGATTGCCCTCAGGAAACATCCCATAATCCCCTGAAGTCAAGTGCCCACTCTGGTCACTGTTTTGAAATCGGCTGCAGGCATGCGGATATCCCCTTTCAAAGCTCCGTTTCTGACAGCCGGCTGCTTATCTGCTCCGGGACAAAGCAACCATTAGTGTGAAATCCTGCTGCTGTTGTGAGTGTGTATGAGGGGAGGTGGGGGTCTGCTGCTGTCCGAACACACAAGACAGCATGCTGACACACTCTCAGCCCCCCAACCACACTGTCACTCCCCCCACGTACACACAACACACTCCCTGTCACACTCCACCCCTGTCCCCCATTTGAAAAGCACGTTGCAGCCACTTGCACACTGGGATAGTTACCACAGTGCACTGCTCTCTGTGGCATTGCAAGAGCTGCTAATGTGGCCACTCCAGTGCGCTTGCAGCTGTCAGTGTGAACACACGGCAGCGGTTTCCCTGCTGTGGTTTAACTCCCAGTGCTCTACCTCTGCAAGTGTAGCCAAGCCCTACATTTCCCAAACCAACCGAACTCAGTAACTGCCCTCCACCACCACATGCAGGGAGTAGGGGCACCGTGGAGCACACGCCGCACTTACTGGCTCAGCCTTGTGCATGCTGGGGTGGCCACCTCCCCGTTGATGAGACCTGGTCCCACCGTCTCCGTGGAGCTCCAGTCTGCCCTGCTGCCATCCCTGTCTGTGTTGTCTTCTCTAGCAGTTGACTGGAAGGTGAGCATTGGCCGCATGCCATGTAGCCGTGTTGTCTCGAAGGGCGAAAGCAGGAGGAATGGTGCCTTCATAGCCCACCTAATATTCCATAACATAGTTAAGGAAAATATTTCTCAATGAACTCTCAGTAAAAGATCAGAAACAGCCAGTGTCTGCATCAGTCTACGAGCATTGGTATTTTCTTGAAATTTGTCAGACCAACCTAACACCTAACACACATTTGAACCTTTTCTTTTCACACTGTTGCTCATTCTCAGGTTCTGCTTTATCTCCAGACAGATCCAGTCTCTTTCAGAATGGCCTTGCTCTTTCACTGAGGTGTTGGAGTAAACACTTCCCTTCCCTCTATTCTCAGACAAACACTAGTATTACGTGTTTGCTACTGATGGGTCTAGAAAGCATTTGTCAAGTGGAAGATGCTGTTTCTGGGGGATTGTTCCTAAGATCCAGTACTTTGTGTTCAAACGTCTCCCAGCTTTGTTGGTGAAAATACCACCAAGGTTTCTTTGCAATACACAAGAAGAAAGGAGCTTTTCACCCCAGATGGGACTTGAACCCACAATCTCTGGCTTAGGAAGCCAATGCCTTATCCATTAGGCCACTGGGGCCCTGAAATACACCCAACGGAGGGATGGAAATTCCCTCTCTTAATTGCACATTCCTCACATTCACTCAGAAGCCAAATATCCCATTTAATCACCTTACAAAAATGTCTGCATCCCCTGGCAGCGAGGCAACTGACAGAACTGAGCACCACCTTTCTGCCAGCCATCGTTAGAGAAGAACCCCACCCTAGAGTCACCCCTCCCTCCTTCAGCACCTCCACGTCTGTGGCTCTGAGTGGCAGTAGGATGATTAGGGGGTGAATCCGGGGCTGAAAGGGGGGTTAGGTCGGCCTGTAAGGAGTAACCAGGTGGGGCAGACCCAGGGGGAGGCTGTGGGCTGCTGGTCGGTTGTTGGGATCCGAGCTCCAGATCAAAGCTGGACACTGACCTGACACCCAGGGTTATAAGGCCGACATAGTGACCCCCTTACTGGCCTCGGTGACCCCCAAACCCTTGTTACTAAGGGCATTGAGGAATCTCTGTCCCTTAATAACTTCTGGGAGCTCCCCAGCAGGCTGCGGGCATCAGCCGCCTCCTGCCTCACAGGTTAGACTCTTGGTGCTGTGCCAGCCGCCCCCTCGCTTGCAGGCCCAGTGTAAGAAGCAGGAGGCCCGGTGCTGGCAGAAGAGGGTTTTGACTAATCGACCTCTGTGTGATGGGCACAGGACGCTTCCACTCAGTAGCACAGCTGGGGGGGAGCAGGGGGAGCAGCTAAGGACGTCGGGTTCCTCCGGTGGGGGTGTGGAGCAGCCGTTCGTTTTCCTGTTCGCACTCCTCTGCGGTGTGAAAATCGGGGAGGGGAGGCAGAAGCCCCACTTCCCTCCCGAAATGACACCCAGTGGGGGAAGCCAGGACAACAGGTTGGGGTGGCAGGTGGTGGGCAGACTCTCACCGCCAGGGTCTAGTCTAGCTCAGGGTCCAGCTCAACTTCCTCCCCGCGCCACTGGCCCCCAGTCCCCTTCCACCACCAGGTCAACCCGGGCACTAGGGCAGCAACAGGGTGAGGCAGCAAGTCAAGCTGAGCAAGGCAGGCAAAAGCGAGTCTTGTCTTCATGGGCTGCTCACAATGACGTCCTTTTTGTGTGCAACTGCTTCAAAAACATCCCAAACAGAGAAGGAACAGGCCAAAATACTGTTACACAACTGCCAAAGTAGCTCAGTTGGGAGAGCTTTAGACTGAAGGTCTAAAGGTCCCTGGTTCAATCCCAGGCTTTGGCAGGCCCTTTCATCCCTCCTTGTGCAGATGGTGCCTTGCCCTCTGGAGCAGCAGCAGCACCTTTACCTGAGGCAGGTACCATATTTTGAGCTGGGCTTCTCCCCCTAGTTGGCCCCCCTGATCTATAAGGATGGGAGATGGGAGCTGTCTTTCCCATGTGACTTATTTGTTGACCCAAAATGGCAGGAACAGAGTAAGGCAGGACGGCCCTCATCCTCTTTTCCATATACAACCGGGGGGGGGGGGGAGGGTAAACTCTGGGCAGTTGCATAGTCAACCTGTGGAACTCCTTGCCAGAGGATGTTGTGAAGGCCAAGACTATAACAGGGTTAAAAAAAAGAACTAGATAAATGAACAGAGGACAGGTCCATCAAGGGCTATTAGCCAGGGTGGGCAGTGATGGTGCCTGTAGCCTCTGTTTGCCAGAAGCTGGGAATGGGTGGCAGGGGATGGGTCACTGGATGATTCCCTGCTCTGTTCATTCCCTCTGGGGCCCCTGGCACCGGCCGCTGTCAGAAGACAAGAGGATACTGGGCTAGATGGACTTTGCGTCTGACCCAGTCTGGCCGTTCTTATGTCTCCCTGGGCGCAGCAGTGACACCCAGTGGCCAGGTGGCATAATGCACAGCGTGTGTCTGCCTTCTAGGAGCAGTGACACCCACGGACCAGTCACGGCAATGCACAGAGTGTGTTTCCCACCAATCTGGGTAATGCACAGAGCATGTTTCCCATGGAGCAGCAGTGACACCCAGTGACCAGCAGGGGTGGCCTCAGACTCTTCTCGTTTGGTGGGGGACTGAGGTGGGCTAGACAAAAAAAATTGGGGGGCTGTGCCCCCCATCACCTGGCCCCACCCTTCCTGGGGGCCATGCCTCCCATGCCTCTGCTCCTTCCCACTTAAAGGCCAGGCTCATCTCCTCTCCCCCCGGCCAGGGGTTAGAGCAATACAACCTTTATTAAAATAAAATAGTAAACAGGGTTTACTTTAAATAATCTAAATCTGTTCCAAATTTTAGTATTAAATCCAAAGTTCTTAAAGATCCCATCAATAACCAAAGCCAAAATAAAAAATTGAAACTGTTAAGTCCTTGGGGCAGCCGGTGTAGGAAACAATCACTTGAGGCCAGAGAGCAGACAGCTAACCAAAACCTCCATTTTATTTACAGGAACAGAGCGCTCACTCAGCCGGTTGAAACCGGCTGAGCTATCCCTTAATAGTCTAACTCAGTTGCCATAGTAACAAAACCCATGACAACCAAATACACAACATATTCCTCCCCCCCAATAAGAACATCCCCTAAATAAAACACACACTAAACTAGAGAAGGAGGGTAGACTGCCTCCATTCCCGGCTAAACCCTGGGGATTATTTTGCCCCAAAACCGTGGGTTCGCCCTAACTAAAGATCCAGCCGATGAGGAGGCCTTCTGTCTCTAGGTGGATTATGGCGAACTTCTGGTGTTGTTGCACCCGAAAGTACTAGGGGCTCAGGGTCCGCAGCACGAATAGGTGAGGAGGTGGTATCAGCTCGTGCTGGGCAAAGGGGTATCTCAGCTGCCGGCAGTAATGGAGGAGAACAGTCAGGAACAGGTGACTCATGATTCGGTGTCTCACCAGGAGGGTGAAGTCAGACCCTCAACTGCAGATGGGTCCTGAAGACTGGCATGACCTGGCAACAGCTGATCTACATGTCGCCGCCAGGTAAGATTCTCTGCAGTCCGGACTGTATAGGAAACAGGTCCTGTTTGAGTGATGACTGTGGCCGGGACCCATTTAGCTCTGGAAGTATAATTCCGAGCCAAAACTGGCTGTCCTGGGCTAAAGGTTCGGTCTTTTGCTCTGGGTGCCCGTCTGATAACTTGATATTGCTGCTGATGTTGCACAGTTTGTCTGGGTTCAGAAGGTTTCAGCAGATCAAAGCAAGTGCGCAGCTGTCGTCCCATCATTAGAAAGGCTGGGAAGCCTGGGTCGTAGCATGAGGTGTGTTTCTATAGGAAAGTAAGAAGGTATCCAGACGCTTTTGAATGGAGTGTTGTCCCTTTGCTGATTTCAAAGCGTTTTTCATTGTCTGCACAAATCTTTCAGCTAATCCGTTGGTGGACGGATGATATGGTGCTGACGTGATGTGGTGTATCCCATTTGCCTTCATAAAATTTTGAAACTCCTGGGAGACGAACTGCGGTCCGTTGTCACTCACAAGTTGTTCTGGCAGACCAAAACGACTAAAGAGTCCTCGTAGTTTTTGGATAGTACTCTCTGCAGTAGTGGACTGCATTATAGAGACTTCTGGCCATTTAGAATGGGCATCTACTGCCACCAAGAACATGCTTCCTTCAAGGGGGCCAGCAAAGTCAACGTGAATACGTTGCCATGGGTTTTCAGGCCAGTCCCATGGGTGTAGGGGTGCCCACTGGGGTGCATTTCTTACACCCTGACATGACATACAAGCTTTGCCTTCTCTTCAATAGCACCGTCCAATCTAGGCCACCAAAAATAGCTTCGTGCAATTTCCTTCATGCGCACTATTCCACAGTGACTGGAATGTAGCTGTTCTAACATCTGTGATCTCAGGGGTGGTGGAATAATGACACGTCTCCCCCACAACAAACAACCAGATTGGACCGATAACTCCGTCCGCCTGGACATGTAGGGAACAAGGTCGGGTGAGACCGGAGAGGTTTGTCGAGATTTTCCATGCATCACCAGGTCCATAACTTGGGATAATACTGGGTCAACGCGGGTTGCCTTCTTTATCTGAGTAGCAGTGATGGGTGTATTCTCTACCTGTTCAAAGTAGAAGATTTCCTTTTGGGCACTATCTTGATGTTTGACCGGTAAAGGCAACCTTGAGAGGCCATCTGCATTGCCGTGCAGAGTGGATTTCCGATATTTGATTTCATATGTGTGTGCAGAAAGTATCAATGCCCAACATTGCATACGACTAGCAGCTAATGGGGGAATGCCTGTGTAGGGTCCAAAAATTGATGTCAGAGGTCGATGGTCTGTAAGAAGAGTAAACTTTCGCCCAAACAGGTACTGATGAAACTTCCTAATTCCAAAAACAATTCCTAATGCCTCACGTTCGATTTGGGCGTAGTTAGTTTCTGCTTTGCTTAGAGTGTGTGAAGCAAAAGCAATAGGTCTTTCTTCTCCCGAAGGCATAATGTGTGACACGACCGCTCCCACTCCATAAGGGGAAGCATCGCAGGCCAATTGCAGGGTAAGAATGGATCAAAGTGCGTTAGAACTTCAGAATTTAACAATGCATCCTTAGCTTTGTTAAATGCAACATCACAGGCTTCAGTCCACTTCCAGGCCTTGTTCTGCCCAAGGAGCTCATGAAGTGGTTTTAGCAGTGTGGCTAACTGTGAGATGAACTTTCCATAATAGTTCAGTAGTCCTAGAAATGAGCGCAGCTGGCTTACATTTCGAGGTGGGGGAGCCTCCACAATAGCTTTAACTTTTGCAGGGGCCTTATGAAGACCTGCAGAATCGATGATGTGTCCCAAATATTCAACAGAGGGCTTGAAGAATTCACACTTGTCTTTGCGAACTCGTAGGCCATACTCTTCCAGTCTTTGTAGGGTAGCCTCTAAATTCCTTAAGTGATCCTCTTCATTTCTTCCAGTGACCAGGATATCATCCAGATAGCACTGAACTCCTGACAAGCCACACAAGATCTGGTCCATAGCCCTCTGGAACAGGGCGGGAGCCGATGTGATTCCGAAGGGTAGGCGACAGTATCGATAAAGCCCCTTATGAGTCACAATAGTCAACAGCTCTTGGGACTTTTCATCGACGTGCATCTGTAAATATGCTTGACTCAGATCAATCTTACTGAACTTTTGTCCCCCAGCCAGGCCTGCGAAGAGGTCATCGATGCGGGGAAGCGGGTATTGCTCTGCACACAACACTGGGTTGACAGTGACTTTAAAATCACCGCAAATCCGGAGAGAGCCATCTTTCTTCACTATTGGAACGATAGGAGTGGCCCATGAGCTATGGGTAACTGGTATTAGGACTCCATTGGTGACCAGGCGCTCCAGATCTGCTTCAACTTTTGGCCTGATGGCATATGGCACAGTTCGGGCTTTCAGATATTTTGGTGGACTGTCAGGTTTAATGTTCAATGTCACAGTGATTCCCTTCATACTTCCCAAATCATCTCCAAAAACAGCAGCATGTTTCCTTAGAATAGGGGTTAGACTGGTTTCTTCTTTAGTCATCCGGTGCACTTCTGCCCAGTACAGTTGAATCTTCCCAAGCCAAGACCTACCCATTAAGGCTGGGTAGTCACCTCTCACCACAAACAGTGGCAATTTAGCTGCCTGTCCATTGAGCTCCACCTTAACATCAATAGTGCCCAACATGGGCACAGCTTCACCTGTATACGTCTTCAGAACAGTTTTTGTTGCCTTAAGCGGAAGATGCTGTAGCTTTTCCTTATACACAGTCTCAGGAACCAGCGAGACAGCTGCACCGGTGTCTAGTTCCATGCGTATAGGTTTGCCCTCCAATAAAGGGGTTACCCAGTATTCATGTGAGCCCGCTGCCAAAGACAAAACATGCAGTGGCACTTCCTCTTGTGAGGAAGTGCCATCCTGGGTCTGCTCTAGGGTATGCAAGGTTCCTCTTTTTGTCGGCCAGACCACAGGCCTCTTTTTCTTTTGTTTACAGGCATACTCAATGTGTCCCTTTTTGCCACAGTGTCGACACACCAGGTCCTTACACCAGCATTCTGATGCCTGGTGACCCAGCTTACCACAGCAGTAACATTCTTGACTCTGCACCGTTTTGTGGGTCAGTTCTTGTGACACTTTTTGCACCCTAGGGGATGCACCGATGTATTGTGCCTCCCTTGTAGCCAGTTCCATGGAGACAGCAATATCAACAGCCTTCTGTAATGTAAGCTGAGCCTCTGTCAGTAGGCGCTTCCGTATAGCTTCACTGCAGAGGCCACACACTAACCTGTCACGCAGGGCATCATTTAACATCTCTTTAAATTCACAGTGTTCTGCTAGCTTTTTTAAAATGGCTACAAATTGTACAACTGTTTCATCTTCCTTTTGGTCTCTTTTGTGGAACCTATATCTTTCAGCAATTACCAGTGGTTTTGGGGAGAAATGAGACCCCAGGATTTCCACAATCTCACTGTAAGATTTAGTCTCAGGCTTAACAGGGTGCAGTAAGCTGCGTAGCAGAGAGTAGGTTTTAGCCCCTACAACAGTTAAGAATATTGGCACCTTCTTCGCTTCTGTAATGTCATTTGCAATACCAAAAAGCTCAAAACGCTCAGTATACACATGCCACTGCTCTGTATTCTCATCAAAAGGCTCCAGGGGCCTGGTCAGAGTAGCCATGATTTTTAGTTTCACTTTCACAGTCAGTCCAAACAAGCAGCTTTTTTTGTTTGTTTGTTCTTTACCTTGACTTCTATTTCCTTCTGTTACTGGAGCAGCACCAGGATCCCATCCTCGTCGCCAGTGTTAAATCCTTGGGGCAGCCGGCGTAGGAAGCAATCACTTGAAGCCAGAGAGCAGGCAGCTAACCAAAACCTCCATTTTATTTACAGACACAGAGAGCTCACTCAGCCGGTCGAAACCGGATGAGCAAACCCATAATAATCTAACTCAGTTGCCATAGCAACAAAAAACATGACAACCAAATACACAACACTAATGAGGAAAGGGGCACAGTGAGTGGCCCCAGCTCCCACAGACGAGCTATGGTCAGCGTACACCTACACCGGAGCATGGGCCCCAGCAGACAACAACACCCCTGGCCCTCTTCTGCTTCCCAAAGGCTTTGGCCGCAGCAACAGCCCTGGCCCTCCTCACCTGCCCTTGCCCAGCAGGACGCCTTTTCGGGCCTACACAGCTCCTCACACAACACCCGCCTGGGACCTTGCCCTCCCATACCAGCTCAGCAGAACCTTTTTTCCTCTCAAAACCTCCTCTTGCCACCCTCCCCCTTCCACACTTCACACTCACCTCATCACAAACTCACCCACGGCCCCTTTGGCTTCTCAAGCGCCTCTGGAGGGACGCAGCTTCCCTGGCACGCAGATCGTTCCCTTCAATGCGCACTGGACGGACATTCGAAACACAGCCCTTTCCAGGAGGGAATGCGCTGCTTTTGGACCCTGGCACCCAGCAAGAAGTCCTGGTACTCTTTTTCTGACCGATGGACCCCACTGACTTGCCTTTACCAAGCAGAAACTGAGGACCGGCTGATGGCTCTCTTTGCAAACGGACGCCATCAGACTGAGCCACGAGGCGTGCTGCAGGATAGCCCCTCCCCACCAAAAAGCAATGCCGTGACCCGGATTCAAACCGAGGTTGCTGCGGCCACGGCGCAGAGTACTAAGCACTATATGATCACGGCCAGGCGCTGGAGGTGCAGGCTAGCAGCTCAGCAGAAAATGCTCAGCTCTGCGCTCTCGGGGCAGCCACCTACCTCGCCGGCGGCCACAGGTCTTTCTCAAGTCTCCCCATTACAGTCACAGGTCAAATGCTGAGCAAAGGAAAAAAGAGAGGAAGCCAATCCCATGCCTGTCCCTTTTTCTGTCTTCCTCCACCCCTGGACCAAGTCCCTCCCCGTTTGTCTGGGCCATTGTCCTCATGGCCCTGGCCAGCCTATTTCCCTTTGCCGCTCTGAAACGTGCCCCCACGTGCAGGCCCCGGGGGAGGCTTTGGCTAGGGCGAGCGTGTCCTTGCGAGGAAACTGTCTCTCTGGAGGTGAAAGTCATCAGGGCGGGGTGCGAAGGGAAGTGGCCGTCGAAGGAGAAGGCAAGGCATGTGGTGGGCAGGCCAGGGATTTCTTTGTCCCCCCTTCAAAAGGGGTTACCCTCCCCGTCGGGGAATTGAACCCCGGTCTACTGCGTGACAGGCGGGGATACTCACCACTATACTAACGAGGAAAGGGACATGGTGGGTGGCCCCAGCTCCCACAGACCAGCTATTGTCAGCGTACACCTACACCGGCGCATGGGCCCCAGCAGGCAACAACACCCCTGGCCCTCTTCTGCTTCCCAAAGGCTTTGGCCGCAGCAACAGCCCTGGCCCTCCTCACCTGCCCTTGCCCAGCAGGACGCCTTTTCGGGACTACACAGCTCCTCACACAACACCCGCCTGGGACCTTGCCCTCCCCTACCAGCTCAGAAGAACCTTTTTTCCTCTCAAAACCTCCTCTTGCCACCCTCCCCCTTCCACACTTCACACTCACCTCATCACAAACTCACCCACGGCCCCTTTGGCTTCTCAAGCGCCTCTGGAGGGACGCAGCTTCCCTGGCACGCAGATTGTTCCCTTCAATGCGCACTGGAGGGACATTCGAAACACAGCCCTTTCCAGGAGGGAATGCGCTGCTTTTGGACCCTGGCGCCCAGCAAGAAGTCCTGGGACTCTTTTTCTGACCGATGGACCCCACTGACTTGCCTTTACCAAGCAGAAACTGAGGACCGGCTGATGGCTCTCTTTGCAAACGGACGCCATCAGACTGAGCCACGAGGCGTGCTGCAGGATAGCCCCTCCCCACCAAAAAGCAATGCCGTGACCCGGATTCTAACTGAGGTTGCTGCGGCCACGGCGCAGAGTACTAACCACTATACGATCACGGCCAGGCGCTGGAGGTGCAGGCAAGCACCCCAGCGGAAAATGCTCAGCTCTGCGCTCTCGGGGCAGCCACCTACCTCGCCGGCGGCCACAGGTCTTTCTCAAGTCTCCCCATTACAGTCACAGGTCAAATGCTGAGCAAAGGAAAAAAGAGAGGAAGCCAATCCCATGCCTGTCCCTTTTTTCTGTCTTCCTCCACCCCTGGACCAAGTGCCTCCCCGTTTGTCTGGGCCATTGTCCTCATGGCCCTGGCCAGCCTATTTCCCTTTGCCGCTCTGAAACGTGCCCCCACGTGCAGGCCCCGGGGGAGGCTTTGGCTAGGGCGAGCGTGTCCTTGCGAGGTAACTGTCTCTCTGGAGGTGAAAGTCATCAGTGCGGGGTGCGAAGGGAAGTGGCCGTCGAAGGAGAATGCAAGGCATGTGGTGGGCAGGCCAGGGATTTCTTTGTCCCCCCTTCAAAAGGGGTTACCCTCCCCATCGGGGAATCCAACCCCAGTTTCCCGTGTGACAGGCAGGGATACTCACCACTATACTAACGAGGAAAGGGAAATGGTGAGTGGCCCCAGCTCCCACAGACCAGCTATTGTCAGCGTACACCTACACCGTCGCATGGGCCCCAGCAGGCAACACCACCCCTGCCCCTCTTCTGCTTCCCAAAGGCTTTGGCCGCAGCAACAGCCCTGGGAAAATCCCTGGCCCTCCTCACCTGCCCTTGCCCAGCAGGACGCCTTTTCGGGCCTACACAGCTCCTCACACAACACCCGCCTGGGACCTTGCCCTCCCCTACCAGCTCAGCAGAACCTTTTTTCCTCTCAAAACCTCCTCTTGCCACCCTCCCCCTTCCACACTTCACACTCACCTCATCACAAACTCACTCACGGCCCCTTTGGCTTCTCAAGCGCCTCTGGAGGGACGCAGCTTCCCTGGCACGCAGATTGTTCCCTTCAATGCGCACTGGAGGGACATTCGAAACACAGCCCTTTCCAGGAGGGAATGCGCTGCTTTTGGACCCTGGCACCCAGCAAGAAGTCCTGGTACTCTTTTTCTGACCGATGGACCCCACTGACTTGCCTTTACCAAGCAGAAACTGAGGACCGGCTGATGGCTCTCTTTGCAAACGGACGCCATCAGACTGAGCCACGAGGCGTGCTGCAGGATAGCCCCTCCCCACCAAAAAGCAATGCAGTGACCCGGATTCTAACTGAGGTTGCTGCGGCCACGGCGCAGAGTACTAACCACTATACGATCACGGCCAGGCGCTGGAGGTGCAGGCAAGCACCCCAGCGGAAAATGCTCAGCTCTGCGCTCTCGGGGCAGCCACCTACCTCGCCGGCGGCCACAGGTCTTTCTCAAGTCTCCCCATTACAGTCACAGGTCAAATGCTGAGCAAAGGAAAAAAGAGAGGAAGCCAATCCCATGCCTGTCCCTTTTTTCTGTCTTCCTCCACCCCTGGACCAAGTGCCTCCCCGTTTGTCTGGGCCATTGTCCTCATGGCCCTGGCCAGCCTATTTCCCTTTGCCGCTCTGAAACGTGCCCCCACGTGCAGGCCCCGGGGGAGGCTTTGGCTAGGGCGAGCGTGTCCTTGCGAGGTAACTGTCTCTCTGGAGGTGAAAGTCATCAGGGCGGGGTGCGAAGGGAAGCGGCCGTCGAAAGAGAATGCAAGGGATGTGGCGGGCAGGCCAGGGATTTCTTTGTCCCCCCTTCAAAAGGGGTCACCCTCCCCGTCGGGGAATCGAACCCCGGTCTCCCGCGTGACAGGCGGGGATACTCACCACTATACTAACGAGGAAAGGGGCATGATGAGTGGCCCCAGCTCCCACAAACCAGCTATGGTCAGCGTACACCTACACCGTCGCATGGGCCCCAGCAGGCAACAACACCCCTGGCCCTCTTCTGCTTCCCAAAGGCTTTGGCCGCAGCAACAGCCCTGGCCCTCCTCACCTGCCCTTGCCCAGCAGGACGCCTTTTCGGGCCTACACAGCTCCTCACACAACACCCGCCTGGGACCTTGCCCTCCCCTACCAGCTCAGCAGAACCTTTTTTCCTCTCAAAACCTCCTCTTGCCACCCTCCCCCTTCCACACTTCACACTCACCTCATCACAAACTCACCCATGGCCCCTTTGGCTTCTCAAGCGCCTCTGAAGGGACGCAGCTTCCCAGGCACGCAGATCCTTCCCTTCAACGCGCACTGGACGGACATTCGAAACACAGCCCTTTCCAGGAGGGAATGCGCTGCTTTTGGACCCTGGCGCCCAGCAAGAAGTCCTGGTATTCTTTTTCTGACCGATGGACCCCACTGACTTGCCTTTACCAAGCAGAAACTGAGGACCGGCTGATGGCTCTCTTTCCAAACGGACGCCATCAGACTGAGCCACGAGGCGTGCTGCAGGATAGCCCCTCCCCACCAAAAAGCAATGCCGTGACCCGGATTCGAACCGAGGTTGCTGCGGCCACGGCGCAGAGTACTAACCACTATACGATCACGGCCAGGTGCTGGGGACGCAGGCAGCAGCCCAGTGGAAAATGCTCAGCTCTGCGCTCTCGGGGCGGCCACCTACCTCGCCGGCGGCCACAGGTCTTTCTCAAGTCTCCCCATTACAGTCACAGGTCAAATGCTGAGCAAAGGAAAAAAGAGAGGAAGCCAATCCCATGCCTGTCCCTTTTTCTGTCTTCCTCCACCCCTGGACCAAGTGCCTCCCTGTTTGTCTGGGCCATTGTCCTCATGGTCCTGGCCAGCCTATTTCCCTTTGCCGCTCTGAAACGTGCCCCCATGTGCAGGCCCCGGGGGAGGCTTTGGCTAGGGCGAGCGTGTCCTTGCGAGGCAACTGTCTCTCTGGAGGTGAAAGTCATCAGTGCGGGGTGCGAAGGGAAGTGGCCGTCGAAGGAGAATGCAAGGCATGTGGTGGGCAGCCCAGGGATTTCTTTGTCCCCCCATCAAAAGGGGTCACCCTCCCCGTCAGGGAATCGAACCCCGGTCTCCCATGTGACAGGCGGGGATACTCACCACTATACTAACAAGGAAAGTAACATGGTGAGTGGCCCAAGCTCCCACAGACCAGCTATTGTCAGCGTACACCTACACCGTCGCATGGGCCCCAGCAGGCAACAAAACCCCTGGCCCTCTTCTGCTTCCCAAAGGCTTTGGCCGCAGCAACAGCCCTGGGAAAAGCCCTGGCCCTCCTCACCTGCCCTTGCCCAGCAGGATGCCTTTTCGGGCCTACACAGCTCCTCACACAACACCCGCCTGGGACCTTGCCCTCCCCTACCAGTTCAGCAGCACCTTTTTTCCTCTCAAAACCTCCTCTTGCCACCCTCCCCCTTCCACACTTCACACTCACCTCATCACAAACTCACCCACGGCCCCTTTGGCTTCTCAAGCGCCTCTGGAGGGACGCAGCTTCCCTGGCACGCAGATCCGGCTGATGGCTCCCAAGTGTGCAAGTCCGTCCCCGCAGAGCTGCCCCATGGGGTGACCTTGAAGCAACTGTGGAAAACGGGACGGGGGTGGGGGGTAATAGGCTCCTATATAAGAAAAAGTCCAGCCAGACCGGCCTGTCCCTTTAAAAACGGGACATCTGGTCACCCTGGAGCAGCCCCGCACTCCTGCTCCCCGGTTGGTGCGTTTGTAACCCGGGGGCTGAAGCCGACGCGAGAAAGGGAAGGGAGCGAGCTCGGAGCTCTGCGGCGCCACCTGCTGGGAGCAGAGGGCAATGACTGAGCGACGTCCTGGCTAATTTAAATATCACCTGGTTCTCTGCCGGGTGGCTCCACTGGAGAGCTGGGGCGTGGCCTGAGTGTGGCAGCACCTTATTTGCATATTAAAAGCGGCAGTTTGGGGCCATTGGGGTAAAATAGGAGTAAGTTTTGGGGTTGGGCCCCACATGTTTAGTGCAGGCTGTGGGGAGCCGGGCTGAGCAGAGCCTGCCCCGACGGGGTGAGTGGTCACCCTGAGCTGGGAGCGTGTGGCCAGACATGGGGAAGGGGCTGCGGGGGGGGAAGGGGGTTGTGGAAGGTAGAAAATCTCTTTTTCTTCTTTTTTGTGTCTTGTTGTCTAATGCAGAGCAGCGGTGGGGGAGGGGAATTGAGACTCTGTTTTGG